>NC_079432.1:17737356-17744856 GCF_026213295.1 Gadus chalcogrammus | reverse complement strand
CTTGTTGATAAATCAATCCAAATAATAGTAATTTGCTCATTTTAAAGCGGATACTTTGTCGATTTTTTTTCTATTGAGTTGATCGCGTTATGACTCTCTAAATGAGCCGGTTGATTTACTGCTACTTCCATTGAAACAAAGACTGCATGCAAGCGGAAAAGTGTTATTTGATGACAAAATATAAGGCATAATTCTATTTCATGGCAGAATAGTCTCCGTAAGATATTTTTTACCAGTTATTATTAACGATGCGAGTATTAAACGTTTGACCGGTGATGTTGTTCGAAATAGAGAAAGCGCCCACTTACTAGATTTGACATTCAAAATATCCAAACAGCCACTTGTTGAGTTTGCAGGTTTGCTCATCGTGATTCTCTTCTTGTGGATTAATGTTGATGCTGAAAACCCTATTCGTTTTACAACAAGGTGATGGAAACACCGAGTAGTCTTTTGAGTTGTTCCGCCCGCCTGGAGTCGCCCTGAGTCCCGGGAGCCCGCGGCTAAAGCATCGGTCCCTGAGTTGGAGCAGAACGAATCGGTTCAACCAGACATGTTGTTCTGCCCTTCCTTCAGTACATGTGATCCAGGGTCACAGGAGGTCCTGAGCGGGTAAGAGAGCGACGGTTCACTTCAGCTGGCACACCGAACTGTTCACAGGACCGACGTCGAAGACCAGCGCCGCGCTCTTGTCCTGGTGGTGGGGGGGGGGGGGGGGGGGGGGGGGGGGGGGGGGGGGGGGGGGGGGGGGGCCTCTGGTCCGGGTAGGGGGGCGCGGAGCGACTGGTGCACAAAAGTTGAAGCTGCCCCCGGTGCGCTTCGACTACCAGAGCGGCAGATTGTGGATGCGAGGAGAAATAAAGAAACAAGTATATTCTAAGCAGCTTGTTAAAGCCCTGAGCCGAGGTGACTTACTACAGCGAGTCCCTGAGACACAACCTCAGTCATATGTAGGAGAAACCTCAGGGGAGGAGGAGGAGGAGGAGGAGGGGGAGGAGGAGGAGGAGGAGGAGGAGGAGGAGGAGGGTAGAGAACCCCGCTCCCTTCATCCACTTAGCTTTTCCCTGCTTTCTACTCCCAACTCCTGAGCCGGGCTGACGTCACCGGGCAGTGGGGGTCTGCAGCCTGGGCCTTATAACGCACAAGGCGGAGGATAAACACTTGTTGCTTGTGGTTCTAATTTCACCGTGTTGTCTCTCGGTATGGCTCTGTTCTCGCCTTGTTCAAACCCCGTGGGTTTCCTTTACCAACCAAGAGGGCTCTTTGCAAGCACGGAGCTTTTTTCAACGAAAGCCCCAAATGACATTAAAGCACATCGGTTTGTTTCATGAGGGACGGTCTGAAGAGCCTGTCCCCCGTGTGGGAGTCAAGGGTTTGTTTGATTCCCGGTACATGGGGTTGTTGTGCGTCCAGCGGTGTGTTGCAGAGGTGTAAGTGCGGTGATCAACAGGGGAGCTGATAACCGAGATAAGAGGCTGTGGAGAGCAGCAATCCACCGAGCTCCAGGGGTCTCTCCGTGTTGAACTCCTGAATCCCCCCCGGGTCGCAGCGCAGTGGTCTGTCTGGACCAGGGCTCCAGTCCACCAGGGTACAATGTGTGTGTGTGTGTGTGTGTGTGTGTGTGTGTGTGTGTGTGTGTGTGTGTGTGTGTGTGTGTGTGTGTGTGTGTGTGTGTGTGTGTGTGTGTGTGTGTGTGTGTGTGTGTGTGTGTGTGTTTCTCTCTCTCTCTCTCTCTCTCTCTCTCTCTCTCTCTCTCTCTCTCTCTCTCTCTCTCTCTCTCTCTCTCTCTCTCTCTCTCTCTCTCTCTCTCTCTCTCTCTCTCTCTCTCTCTCTCTCTCTCTCTCTCTCTCTCTCTCTCTCACACTCTGTCAATCCCTCTCCCTCTCTCTCTAGGAGCGGGGGAAAGGGTATGGGGTGTCGGGGTGGTGGTGGTGGTTTTGGGGCGGGAGGTTGTGGGGGAAGGGGGGGGGTGGGGGATGGGGCTGGACCCACAGAACACTAACTGACATCCTGACCTTGACAGCTTGCTGTGCTTTCGCCCGGTAACTCCAGAAATCCATATTCTGCTTTTAATTGTGTTCATTCCCACGGTACACTATGGCCATATGGACGTTGAAAGTGTCGATTTAAACGGACGACGAGGGCGGTGTAGGAAGGCGTAGTTAATTGCAATTAGCCATTGTTGTGTCTTAACAGCGGAGCTTACAAGCATGCTTACAGAAATCCAAATTGTAATGATTCGTTTAAGGAAGGAATTTCTTCTTTAAACAAGTGTCAAAAAAGTAAGCTCTGATAAAGCCTCGCATTCTTTGGGATTTTTATTGGAAACTAGTGAGCAAATGGTTCAAAGCTCATTTAATCGTGTTTCTGCGCGCGCGCGTGTGTGTATGCGTGCGTGTGTGCGGGCGTGTGTGCGTGCGTGTTTGGGGGTGTGTCCGCTTGCGGGTGTGCGTGTGTGCGTGTGTGTGTGTGTGTGTGTGTGTGTGTGTGTGTGTGTGTGTGTGTGTGTGTGTGTGTGTGTGTGTGTGTGTGTGTGTGTGTGTGCCCGCGCGCGTGCGCACGTGTTCGAACGAATGACCGAGGGTGGGTGGTGAGCGATTGTGGGACATAATCTCCTTAACTCGGTCTAATCCTCGTCATTCAGTGATAGCCTTTACACAAATATATCCAACATCATGGTTGCCCAGGTTGCCTTCTTTCACTTTTGGTATTAGTGACTCTCTTCTCCTCCAGCAGTCAATGAAATATAGTGAACAAAGAGACCGGGTGATTGTGTATCTGTTTTTGGGCTTGGTGTGTCTCTGCAACGAGGCTACTTAATGCTTAGCCACTAAATCCAAAGGACTAAAGGAGCGCCAGTCAATTATAACGTTAAAATGAACCGGTAACGAATCGGATAAATCAGGTTGGACTTGAATACCGTGCAGTCAAATATATAATATAAATATAAGTCAAATATAAACTATATATTTGACTAAAAGCTTGGACGGGATCCTAATCCAGCCCTAAACTGCAGGAGCCAATGAGGTGCCGCAGATAACCAACCAGGCGTGAAGCCATCGGCTTGAGGAGAAGTCACTAAGCAGGAGAGAGCGCACATAATAGAGAGGTTTCAAGCAGCTAAAGACCCAGCAATCCTTTAAAACCGACTCATAATCTCTAGGGAGAGCAGGTACGTTACCCAATACACGATGGAGCAAAATATTTGACTTTCAGGGCTTAGCTCTGCGCCTCCCTGTTGGATGTTTTTTTTCCACGACGGAAAGCCTACCCATAGGCCTAATGAAAGTGCGCACGCTGGTTAAACGACGATCTGGCCGACTGGCCTTATAATGTTATGATCTCTGAGGCCAGGACATAGCCTCACATCCTTCAGCACCACGGACAGTTCTCACACCTGTCAGGTTGCAGAATGACAATATTCAGCGCTACTTGTAATATTGTGAACCCCGGTAATCATTGTTTGTTAATATGTATGAGCTCAAGTTGTTACAGTTTTTCTCGATTGTATACACACAAAAAATGGAACGATAGCACAGAAAGACTCCAGACTGCTAAACTCTAAGCACAATTCCACTGTTTTCACATTTTTGCTAAAATCTGAGAACAAATCTCCTCATTTAGCACACTTGGTTCACCTGGATCACTGGCCTTCAAAACGCAACAACTAATTACAAATTATTCTAACTCACTTCTCACCTGCACAAACTCAACTGGCAAAACACTTCAATCATGTGTCAGAGCATAAAGGAGGACTCGGTGAGCTCTACTGTGTTGTAGATATGGTCCTTTGGCCTGATCAGGATTGGAGGTGGGATACATACTGATTTACATGTAGATCTGTTTCACCTCATTTATATTCTTATTTTTACTTTTGTTGGCCTACGAAAGGCTTTTTATGTAGTCAGTTCAGCTGGACATTTTTACTGTATTACAGTAAAAAAAATAATTGTACATATTCTTGCACTGATTTCATCATTACATCCCCCGAAAGACATTTTTCTTACTGTAGTGTTTTTCATTATACTTATCAATGCAATTACTGTACTGTAATTTACCAAAATAGGTAACATTGGTGTATTGTCAGAACAATGTTGCAGCATCAACTCTAGGCGTACAGTAAGTCTCTGGGAAGCTGGGATTGTGAGTTTAGCCCATTGGAGCTCATTGGAAAGACAAATATGCATTATCCTATTCTGATAGGATTGTGTCAATGCAATATTTATATGATATATTCACAGTATTGTATTACAGTATGGCAAAAGTCTTTATACTATATGTACCACCTAATTGCAACTTGAGAAAAGAAAGCATGTTTAAACAATTGAGAAAAACTGTAAAGTCAAGTAACCATTTGTAAGTGTAGGCAACATGTTCCAGGAAGCCCTTGGGCCACAGTCTCTTGTTAATGAGCAGTCGCTACTCATGTGAGGTTACGTCCATGGAAACAATACTGAACATAACGCATGCACCAACCCACACCATGCACCCCCACCATGCTCTCTGGGGCTCTACAGAGCACCATGCATCACTCTCAGCTCAGGACCCCCACCTCCTCAGAGAGGAGACACACTGTCCCTGGACCCAAAACAAAGACCCAGACCCAGACCCAGACCCAGACCCCCCAGACCCAGACCCGGACCCAGACCCAGACCCCCCAGACCAAGACCCCCCAGACCAAGACCCAGACCCAGACCCAGACCCAGACCCAGACCCAGACCCCCCAGACCCAGACCCGGACCCAGACCCCCCAGACCAAGACCCCCCAGACCAAGACCCAGACCCAGACCCAGACCCAGACCCAGACCCAGACCCAGACCCAGACCCAGACCCAGACCCAGACCCAGACCCAGACCCCCCAGACCCAGACCCAGACCCAGACCCAGACCCCCCAGACCCAGACCCAGACCCTGACCCAGACCCAGACCCCCCAGACCCAGACCCCCCAGATCCAGACCCAGACCCCCAGACCCCCCAGATCCAGACCCAGAACCAGAACCAGAACCAGACCCAGACCCAGACCCAGACCCAGACCCCCCAGTCCCAGACCCAGATCCCCCAGACCCAGACCCAGACCCAGACCCAGGCCCCCAAACCAAGACCCACAAGAGCCAGACCTCCCAGACCCAGACCACCAGACCCAAACCCAGACTCAAACCCAGAAGTCGGTGCATTGGATGCTCTGACAAATCTATCTGGGGCAAATTGTCAGTGAGAAACTTCCGCTCGAACTGCCTTGGACAAAACTGGCTGTTGGGGAGAGCAAATCCCGCTGCATGAGGGTGGGGACAATGGGGGGCCAATGTGTTGATGTGCGGCCGGTGGCTGGGGAGGGACAATGGACGGATTAGTCCGTCCCCTGGCTGACTGATTTGAGATGGCTCCTCTCAGCCCCTCACCGTGGGGTGTCCCATTGTCCCCACCCTGATTCCCACTTCTCACAAACTCCAAACAAAAGTCAATCTCTTTCTCAAGGGGCCAAAAATATATATCGACCCGTGTTTCAGCTTCGGGAAAATGACTTAAAAAACATATTTAGGAGAGACGGCTGATTCCCTAACTCTCCCTCCACTCGGCGTTCTCCTCCTCCTCCCCTCTCTCCGCCCTCCTCATCCTTTTCAATTGGGATCTTTAATGCGCCGGCGGTTGGGGGAAATTGGTGATCTTGAATGATCCCACGTGTGGTTTCTCCAGGCTGGAGTGGGGCACAGGCACCTGTTGGAGGCTTAGAGAGAGGGAGAGAGAGGGGGAGAGGGAGGGAGAGAGAGAGAGAGAGGGGGCTTTGCTGCCGCGCGGGTCATTAATATTAAAATATACAGAGATGCCATCACGGGCCGGTCTGAAATCGGTCTGATGTCGCCCCTGGGTTCCCCCCTCTGGACGGACCTCTGCTTTCAGTCACTTGTGAAGAGCCTTCTCTTCTTTCTTTTTCCCCCCTGTCCTCTCTCTCTCTTTTTTGACCCTGAAAAGGCTCGTTAACAAATTATGACAGCTGAGTAGAGGAGCTTAGGCTGTTCACACCGCAAAGACAAACACGAGAAAGGCGAGGAGGCAGGCGTGCAACATAGCCATGAGCAGCACTCTCTCTGGCCCTTTACACACCCTGCACTACTTACAATGTGTCTATATAAGTTCTGCCCATCAGCAGCTCACCCACCATAACAACAACACCAGCGGCCTCGCTGTGTCTCGCTGGACATTGGAACTGAGGTCAGGTTAGACTGTTCATAAAGAATAAAACCGTATTTTGTAGTGATTTATAGACACTGCACACTTTATACTGGTCATGAACAGTGTATAGTAAGATTTGCTTTGGGTCACCTTTGACGTTTAATTAAAAAATGTAATGTGAATCTCTAAGAGTACAGATTTTAGTGCTTATTACAGTATCTATTTAGTTGTATGAATCCTGAGCATAATATTCATTTAGGAAAAGGTAAGGGAAATAAAAGGGTATAATAAAATCCTCAATACCTATTTTTGCTACAGAAATTATGGCAGCAAGGAATTACGACCATTACCATTATATCCTCAGGGAATCTGGGAATACCATAGTAGCAGGAATTAGAGTAGAAATGAGTGAGACCACAACCACCATTGACCATGAACCATGAGTCATGAGAACTTACACAGGAAATTAGTTGGACGAGAATTGAATTGCAAAAAGCATGTAATGATCTTAGCACAGCCATAATAATTTGATATATAATAATAATAGATATCCTCTGAACTGAATTATTTCAATGAAAAAAATAATGCATTTCAGGATTGCCATTTCGCTGAACATTTTATGAATAAGACGAACTCTGTGAAAGTGAACTCTTTGCATTAAACCATAAAAGTATTGTAAAGTCATATTCACGCTGCTGCAATCAAGTAACCAGTTGTACTAAATTGTAGATATTATATGAGGGATTTTTTTTTGGCAATAGGCTGCCAATAAACACTGGCGACATCCAACCCATAGTCGTTACCTTCCTCCACAGTGAGGGGTAGAGGTCACCTTCAGTCACAGAGTGACGACCACCCCTTACGACCTCCTAGCTTTAGACATGCATGCAGTATAATCAGTTGCCATTTCCTCCAAGTTGTTTGCTGCGTGTCCTATACACACAGAGTATGTGTTAGGGTACTGTGTCCTATACACAATGGTTATATGTTAGGGTGCTGAGTCCTATACACACAGTGTATGTGTTAGGGTACACCAGAGGCTTGTGTCCTATACACACAGGGTATGTGTCAGGGTACCGTTTCCTATACACACACAGGTTATGTGTTTTAGGGTACTTTGTCCTATACACACAGGGGAATGTGTTAGGGTACACCAGAGGCTTGTGTCCTATACACACAGGGTATGTGTCAGGGTACCGTTTCCTATACACACACAGGTTATGTGTTTTAGGGTACTTTGTCCTATACACACAGGGGAATGTGTTAGGGTACACCAGAGGCTTGTGTCCTATACCCACAGGGGAATGTGTTAGGGTACACCCGAGGATGGCG
>NC_079432.1:17719856-17732356 GCF_026213295.1 Gadus chalcogrammus | reverse complement strand
TGAGGTCATTCGCACAGTCAGAATCGGATTGGTGTGTTTTTCTCTGCACATATTGTTCTTTTCAAACGCTCAATTGCACAATAAAATAGCTCTGCCTTGATACACATCAACTGTCAGCCGGATCCTCCAGGATCTGCGACACGTCGGCCACCAGTATGGGCCATAGTGGGCGAAGTCAGAGCTAATCCCTGGAAAAGGGACTCGCGGGAGACCCAGAGAAAAGCAACAATAACCAAGTCAAGCGTAAAAAATGAAAGCGAAATCTCTATTATCACTTTGTGCGATTCCCAGGAATGTGGTGGAGCTCTGTGGTGTGTGATGTGAGTCCGAGGCGGAGAGACGCAGAGGTCGCCCAGGGTGGGTCTGCTCACACGACGAGAAGGGCCAATACTCTGGGGAGGGAGAGAGAGGGGCCTCGCATGTGGGGAAGCTCTCTCCCATCCCGACATAACCATTAAATGCAGTCTGACTTTATGTTGTAAAGAGAGGGGAATACAAGAAAAGAGGCACAGTTCTCCAGTGAAAGAATACGGTTTTGGCGGATTAGGGACGGCCCGAGGGATGGAGAATAACTCCTGCATAACTTTACAACAATTTTCTCCCATCGCCTGTATGCGCCCACTTTAAAGCTAAACCCGTTTGAATTAACCCTTCTTGGCATCTTTCTTCAGATAGGCACATGGTTTACAAAGAAATTAGCCATGCTTAGGAATGTATTGACATGGCATAAAGAAAGAGCTATTTCGTTTAAGACCTAAACTATCTTGCCTGCTTCGCCCTTCATATTTAGCATCACTGGCTTAACACACTGGAAAACATAAAGATTTTTAAAACTCCACTCCGTGGTTTTATTTCGGATCGATATTGTTCATATCAGGTCCCTGAATCCCCCCACCCCCATGGTGCTTATTTTATTTTCTTAAAATACGACTGATATAAATTTAGATTAGTTAAATTTGATTTAAATCTGAAGCATTGGAAGTAAAATATCACATACCAATTGGCGAGGAGGTTGTGTGCTCGGATCCCGCGGCCTCATCAGGCCCCTGAAGGGCCCTCGAGCGGCTCTGGGCTCTAATTAGGCTCGGCGGCGTTTGTTCCCCTGAGACTGGTTTGGTTTTTATCACTGCTAACTGCTATCACATGCTAATGAAGTTATTTATGCCATCTGAAATTAACAGTTATCTAAATAATGATATGCCGATTTCATTGCGTGCTCACTTGATTAATCTGAGATGTGCAACGTGCACAGTTCGAAAAATGATCGCCTATCCAGGCACACACGGGGCTGCGTGCCATGCAGCCCCGTGGTGTAGTGAATTAATGGCTAATATAAGCAGACTTTATTTTAATTCATTAGGCTACCTCCAATAATGTTGTTTACAAACATTAAACAACTAACACAAATAGGCCTATTGTTATTGTTTGAATTATTATTATTAGTTATTGTTATTATTATTATTATTATTATTATTATTATTATTATTATTATTATTATTATTATTATTACAATTACTCTTATTATGAATGACTACTATCTACTACTACTATCATTATTTTAAAATCAATAGTAGCCCATTATTATATTAGTAATATAAAAAAATTGTATAGGCCTACAAAGAATTTATTTATTTTCTTCTTGTTGTGGAAGTTGCTGTTATTCCTATCATTATTCCAATATTAATATTATTATTATTATTAGGAGCCGTAGTAGGCTATTAGTAGTGCTAAGCCTAAGTTGTTTTATCATATTATCATTGCCATTATTATTATCCTTGTATAGCCCACTCCAGTTTGCAGTCGGCCTAATACAGTTTATTTATTTTTTTACATTTTTGTGGCTATAATAAACATTTTCTAAAATGCAGGACAAACAAAACGTAGGCCTACTTTTTTGATTATTAAGGCAGGGAGGTGGGATTCATTTTTTTGTGAGATGCACATAAGAAACAATCAGGTGAACTTTGGACAGGAGAAGAAGAGTTAATGAGCAATCGGTGTCACGTGCTTTGATTGGAGCATCAGTGGCCGGCCCAGAATCCATATCAAATGGCATATTTAACGCGAGACTTGCGAGCAGGGATAATAGGCCCTAATGCCACCCATTTTCCCCCCTTATTTTCATTAGGCTCTGATGACTGCGGAATTGCTGCGGCCTGCAAGTTATCAAGAGCCACTAATTTCACATTAAAGACCATTGACTGCGGTGGCTTGATTCGAGGGTTTTTGACAATTATCACAATCAGAATTTGAGCCCAAATCGTTTATCTTGACTTCGTGATTATTTACTCCGAGCCAAGCGCACATTTGAAAATTGTATGGTGTCAAAGCTGCATGGAGATAAATAATAAGGAGGCAAGCAGCAGGAGACCAGGAGGCGCAGCTATTCACACACACACACACACACACACACACACACACACACACACACACACACACACACACACACACACACACACACACACACACACACACACACACACACACACACACACACAGACACACACACACACGCGCACACACGCGCACACGCGCACACACACACGCGCGCGCACGCACGCATGCACGCATACGCGAACGCACACACGCACGCACAAACTCGCACGCACGCACCGCTTTAGATATGCAATCTATCCTATCCAATTGGTTCACTGTTACCATACCCATCCGCGCATAAACCTTGGAGAAATGGAGAAGTCCACTATAGTTCTCGCGAGATCTCGTCTCTTCCTAGTCATATGACCCATTCAGAAAAAAACCGGAAGTACTGGTTCGGTATTTTCAACGAGTAGAGCAGTGGGATTATTGTCTTCATCATGCAATTATGTAAAACAAGTGCGTTTGCGGTATTGACGGTAGTTACTCTTTGTCTTTCTACGACCGTTGACAGCGACATTGACAATGTTTCAGATGAAGAGGACGCATCGAGGTACCTCTCCGGACTGAGCCCCGTCCTCCTACCCGCCGTGGACCCTCTATCATCATCACACACTCTGTCAGCCGTTGTGGCCCAAGATCTAGAGATCAACCAAACCTGTCGCAACCTGGCCACTATATTCCATGATCGATACATCGCATACGCAGATTGTCTGGTGAAGTCTGCCCGTCCTGTCGAAGTGTGTCTCAACTGTTTTGAAGGTTATGCTCTCCTGTCAGAAATATATGCAAACATTTCAAACGACCAGGTAAATGCCATTTTTGTTTGTGTGTGTACTTAATTTTTTTACGCAATCACTGATTGCAATGCTTCTTTTCGTGAGTGGATTGGGTTTGCATCCTGTCCCTTGATGAGTCACAGGCACATGTCCCGTGAGTCTGTTAAGAGTGAACATCAGGAAGAGATTATGGAGCAAACAACTTAAACTATCAGCAACACATCACCATTCCTTATATGGCCTGATTATGAGATTCACAACGTTATTCACAAGGAAAAACAATAACCTTAGAAGTAAAATATTGCATCATTAGAATTTGGCTGAACACAAAAAATATAGACTAACTAGAATGCAAAGATAAATGAAAACAAAGGGTTTTTAAAGGAGTTAACTATTCTCACTGTGTTCAGGTTGGTCCTGGTAACTGTAGAGACAGTCTTCTCAGGAGTGATCGGCTCATGCTGATTTATCTGCTGTACGGCAATCTGCAGAATATCTGGAGGAACTCAGGCTGCGAAAGTAAGTCCTGTGGCCTTCGCTCAATCATCACCTGGACCATCAGAAGGACATAACCATGCGGTCCTTCTCCTGCTAGAATTATACATTATAACAGTCAACCGGTATGATATTAACACTGCCAGGGTGTGAGGTTAGATTCCCATTTGGGTCGCCCATGCCTAGAATGTAATAGATTTGTTCAGTGTCTTGCCAAAGGGCGCTTGGGGCATACATGTTTCCTCACTCTCAGAGGGATGTGAGCTGTCCATATGGGGAAGTGTTTTTAACAAGTAACTATAAATGAAGACAGCCTTTTTTAAAACGGCAATTGTTTAGTGTATAATGTAATGGTGATGGTCAACGAGATTCTAATAGATGGGTCCTCATTTGGATGTGATCTATTCCATCCAATCTGAATCGTCCCTTTATCTGTACAGTTTTATATCTTTATACTGTATCTAAGCTGGCCTGAACCTTTAACCAGCATACTTATAATAAAATGTATATGTTCCTACTCTTTTATTTGAATTGTTTCTCCCCTGGTTGTAGACTGTGTCAACACAGAACAGCAGACCGTGAAGAATGACACTCTTTACTTCATGAATGAGCGCAACCAATCCATCTCCTGCTTTGACCAGTATAAACAGGTTGGTTGTGAACCTAGGCCCGATTGGTTGAAGTTAAAGCCTTAGTTATTCAGTATACTCTTATTGGGTGAGACTGGTTATAGAAATCTGTATAATTAAAAAGGAAAATGTCACCATTTGATTTTATTTCCATTTTTTGGATGGAGGAATGGTGGAACAGTAATACATTTTGTTAAATCGATCCAATCCTCCATTTGATATCAGATCTTGTCTCCTCTGGATTTGAGACTGTGACTGGAAACTAGAACTATAAAATTCCATTACAGAAAATGATTTTCTGCACTTTTTTTGGATACCAATGATTGTAGTCAACGGTTAATAAAAACAGGTTTAAAAGGTTTAGAATCCAGGAGAAATGTCCCTTTTCTATGGTCGTTTACAGGTTGTTGTGATTTTTGTTACTTTGTCGTTAAAAACAGGAAAACCACTCAGACCTGTGTGTGAAATGTAAGAGCAAGTATGAAAGCCTGAATGTGCTCTACCGCGGCATGGAGAAGAACACCTCTCTGTGTATCGACATTGAGGATGCGGTACGTATCCCTCGTTACCAAATGGCCCCCTTTCTCTGCTCTTCATTCCCATTTAAGATGTAACCAAATTGTGCAACTGACTTGTCATGGAAACACCTCGACTCAAACTTACTCTACAAGTTGTTATCCAACCGATTTTGCTCTAACATTAAATTTAAGGTTGAAGCTTACAGAAATATGAATTTCCGATATTGTATACAAGGGTGGGTTATCCTAGTGATCGTAGTGCTGGGCACTTGGTTCTACGAACATCCTTACTGTACCAGCAGCGATATATTCTTGTTCCTCTTTCTTCTGACAAATGTACTTAATGTAAGTCGCTTTGGATAAAAGTGTCTGCTAAATGCCCCATATGTAAATGTAGATATATTTCACACAAAATAATAAATGTAAAGTCTTGTGGCCGAGTTTCAGATGAACGTGACCCGTAGGCTTTGGAGTAAGAACTACAACTGCATCGCCCCCCGAGAAGGGATGATTCCAGTCATCGCCGTCTCTTGCTTCATGCTCTTTCTGCCCATCATCTTCTACTTGAGCAGCTACCTTCACTCGGAACAAAAGAAACTCAAGCTCATACACCGTGAGTAACCGGCTTAATTCGGCCATTGTTGCGGCAGAAAGATTTTTCGGACATGTTTTTTTCTTTGGAGGGTTGTCAGTGTTGTCGGATGACTAGTGGAACCGAAGCTGGGGTTGTGGCAGGGGGGTATTTCAGACTGCGGTGTGGCGCTGTGATGTACTGTGTATAGGCTGTCCTGGAGTTGTTCAAAAAGCAGAGCGGGTTTTGATCAGAGCGGCAGTGGGTGGGGAGGGAGGGGTTGTTCAATGGCAGTACTAGATGAAGGGGGTGGCCAGAGATGTCGGAGGTCATGGGCACTCTTTACAACCTTGCAGAGGAGGACACGGAGCTTCAAGGGAAGTTATGGCTGTGTGGGTGATTTTGGGCATAAAGGATCACAGTGGCGAATGGGAGCTTACCTTTGGTTCCTTAGTTCCCTGTGTTATTCGGGACAATTATTATTCTTTAAAGAGTGGCTACATTTTTGCTGTACTAAAAGAAAATCAAATATTCCGTTTTGACAAATTAAATCACTCGGATGTATTTGATATTTTTTTTGATTTTCTTTAGCTGCTTTTCATTAGCCGTTTTTGGCAGATTCGCCCGGTTTATTGAATACTGAAAAGTTAACTACCCATTTATTTATTTTTTCTCAACAGCCAAGAGAGCCAAGTCCAACAACAGCCTCATGAACATCCAGGATAAGTTCAGCTGATGCTGTGGGAGAAGGTCAGCGTTATGGCCACTTGTTGCCAGCGTCCTCACCTACCCCCGGGCCTTCCTTTGTCCTCTGCCAATGGCCGACCTCTCCATGTGCACTGCTGCTGAAGAGGGCTCCACTAAAGTATTCCTGGCTTATCGCTTACAGGGGAGACTTTTGACTCCAAATGATATGAAGATGACCTCTCAGCCGTACCTGGACGATTCTTGTCGCTGTTGAGGCTGAAATGTTGAAGATAAATAATAGGAATAATAATTACATTAATACATTAAGCATGTTTCATGCACACTGTTTTATTTGTATTTCTTTTAGGCTTACTAACATGAAGTTCTGTGCTAAACTGCAGTTATATTTAAGTCAAGTTAACTTCTACATTGTTTTGGCTCACCAATTTTTTTTCATAAAAATAAATGTTAATAATTTTAACATTTCAACATACATTTTTCAGTTTCTTGAGGCAGACCTAAGCCTAACTCGGAAAAGCTTGCTTTTTTTTGGTTGAGTTCTTTGGTTTTTTGATGCGTAGTGGGGCCATGTAAGTGGCATTGTGTGCAAACGCCATTTCTCTTTGGTTGTGAGATGGGTTTTATGTCTAATGTAAGTCCAGCAGAAAGGGCTTAGCAGAAAGCACTTGATGTCCATTACTGGTGACATGTATCTGCTGTAAGAAGAGATGAGGAGGGCAGCAACGAGAAGAAAAGTAAATAAATAAAAAAATGGCATATAATGTGAAAGGCACTCAAAAGTATGACACTGATGTTACGTGTGTGTGTGTGTGTGTGTGTGTGTGTGTGTGTGTGTGTGTGTGTGTGTGTGTGTGTGTGTGTGTGTGTGTGTGTGTGTGTGTGTGTGTGTGTGTGTGTGTGTGTGTGTGTGTGTGTGATGCTTTTAACATGTTTTGTTCTGCTTTCCGCTGTTTAACTTAATTTGTTAGAGGTTGCAAACAGCTCGTTATAGTCAGGCATCCCTCAGAGAGCAGGCAGACTGCCTTGCTAAATTGCACAATTATAAGTAATGCGTTATAGGAGTCACTCTGGTAAACACAAATTTATTTATATTTACTTGAATGTAATGCTAAAAAAGGTTATTTACTCTATGATTACATCGGCAGTGACCCCATGTAGGCCTATTACATGTTACAATTCATTTTTAAGAACTGCATTTAAAGCATCGCAGAGAGTCCTATGTTACAAAATGTAAAATGTTTGCCTACAAAGATATTTAAACGCAACATCACCCTGTTTGTAATAGTTTTTTGTGTTTGTAAATATCAACTGTATCGAACTGTGTGCTCGGAATCCAAATCTACTCTCCACAAACGAGTCCTTGTGTTCAGGTTACGTGGTCCCTGTTCTTGCAACGAGGGCCCCCGTCATTAGCTAATCTAAATGTGGGATAAAGATAGTTGACCGAATAATCGCGGCAACACATCCGTTAAACTGCGTTGGCTTATTGGTTTTATGGAGACTGGCCATTGCTGGTCATCGGAGGGCCTAAGAGCATTACCCCTCGTTCCTAATATGCCCAATCATATGATCCTACTGCGGCCAGCAGGAGGAGGGGGCTGCTTTCTGGAGGGGAGCGGAGGGTGTTTTGAGCAGCTCATGTGCGGGCCGGCCCGAAGAATGACAGCTTTGATTTGGTCTTAAGCCTCGCGGCTTTTCTGAGAAAAAACGGGTCCTGAGGCTAAAAGTCACACAACTCAAAGAGCTGTTAACAAGAGCGAAATATGAGAGATATATGCAAATATTTCTCATTAGATAGTCCTACGTGTTATGTTTGATTCTGCCACAGCGTTTCTCTTGCAAGACATGGCAAAACAGTTTCACTGAACGGTTATCATGAGGTTACAGTGTATTTATGTTGATGGAGGAATTGTCATTACTATTAGTCTCTTGAGACTGCTCAAAATGTAAGTGCGGCTCACTGTGGAGCCAGATGGGTGGAGCAAACCTAGTCCAGCTCCACCTCTGAACATGTAGCTGATTAGGTTTTAATGCTGGACAATCAACCCGTTTAGGGTCAGGGTTATGATCAGGTTTGGGGTTAATGTTGGGTTAGGGTTAGGGGTTAATGCTAGGGATATTGTTGGGTTATGGTCAGGTTTAGGGGTTAATGTTGGGGATATTGTTGGGTTAGGGTTAGGGGTTAATGCTAGAGATATTGTTATGTTATGGTCAGGTTTAGGGGTTAATGTTAGGGATATTGTTGGGATAGGGTTAGGGGTTAATGTTAGGGATATTGTTATGTTATGGTCAGGTTTAGGGGTTAATGTTAGGGATATTGTTGGGTTAGGGTCAGGTTTAGGGGTTAATGTTGGGTTATGCCGGGGCTTCTCCAGGGCCACAGCTAGATGATACTTGATTTCAATGAGTGAGTTGGGGTGGAGCTGGGGGTGGAGCTGGACCTAGAGCTGGACCTAGAGCTGGAGCCTGGACCTAGAGCTGGACCTAGAGGTGGAGCTGGACCCAAAGGTGCAGCTGCAGCTGGATATATATTAGGTGTATGATGAATAGTATGTAATGGAATGGAATGAAATGTAACTATCCTGTCCCCTATTCCATAATTACTCAATTGAAATTCATTAGAATTATATAACGTTATATCATAAAAGGCTTATAGTTCAAATATGTTAATGAAGGCAAGCTTTCAGGCCTGATTGAACTAATACCCTGCTTTCTGCAAGGGTTTTCTTCTATTTGAATATGGACCACAGTCGAAGAGACTTATCGGACAGTTGTCATTTCATTTTTTCACTGTGTTTAGGATTGTGCCTTATTCTATTTTCAACCTGCTTTCCACAGAAGGACATTTGTTAATGAATGTACCTCCTATTCTTTAAAGCCTTTTTTAAAATAATCTTTGACTATAAAAAAAATGTTTGTGTGTGTGTGTGTGTGTGTGTGTGTGTGTGTGTGTGTGTGTGTGTGTGTGTGTGTGTGTGTGTGTGTGTGTGTGTGTGTGTGTGTGTGTGTGTGTGTGTGTGTGTGTGTGTGTGTGTGTGTGTGATATAATAACCAATACTTAAATGCAGTATGGTGGTATGGACAATTATTTACATGATAGTGTGCGTGTATATATAAACAACAACAACAATGACTTTGTTATGAAATCAACACCTTAGAAAAGTTGTTTCCTCAGTCCCTGTGCCCCAACAATGCAGTCCCTTCTTTCCAGATTTCAACTTTCGCAATGCGCCAAGTTGTTAGGTGACCTCTTGGAACCTTAAAGCCCAAAGAAGTAACACCAGAGGAATGCCTGTGGGTGTTGAGGCTGAGATTATGGACGTCAAACTGGGTAACTGATGCTTTTATGGTAAGATGATCAAGCTGCAAATTGCATTATCTAATTCCTTAGTTCAATGTATCTGATACAGTTGTAGATCTGGATGGCTCTGGATCTCTTTTCTTAATGTTTGGGCAAAACCTTGGTTTTGGTCTAAAGTTGATGTATTTATCTAGCCAAGCAGGGCCTTGTCAAAAGATAGGCCACAGCAAATACACCCTTGAAGTTGTACAATGGTCTTGAAACATGAGAGCTGCATTTTACATTTCATTGTGAGTGGAGGAATGTTGTGCTTCCCATTTTACGCTTAATAAATTAAACTCAGTTAAACTGAAGTCTCTATCAGGGGGTCAAATGCCGCTAAAGGCTCATGCTTCTGAATCCTCTATCGATCACTAAAATGTAGGCCTACTCCAACCCTGTGCCCCCCACCCCTATCTAAGCCCCTACCAGGTAAAGGATCCAGGTTCAATTCAAATGGTTTGTTATTATCACACAATGACCACAACTCATGCACCACATTCATTAATGTATAGATATTTTTTTTTTCTCAGAGATCTATCTATTGGTCTGTGTTGGTTAACCTAGGCGGCTTGATAAGCACCAAAACTACGACTTAAGGAATAGAAAGCTCAGGCCACAGTTGGAGGCTCAGGCATATGAATATTCAACTATTGCTGGTCAGATCCACCTCAAGAAATAACAAGGGTAGGAGATGAAATGCTGAAGGTCAAAGCACCTCACCTGAATGCCTCCATAAAGTGCTGCTACATGCTTTTAATCATTCAACTGGTGCAAACATTTTCATATGAACACTCTCCTATATAGCCATGAGGGAAACGTTCCTTTGAATGGTTTTGCAACTCACACACATGCAGCTCTGTCAGTTGGTGCACAGGATAAGGGGCAGTCTAAATTTAAACCTCTCCACTCCTGAACAATGAATATGCCTCTTGTTGGACAAGTGGTAATAAACATATGCCCCTATGGGCTAAAATACACAAGAAGTGCGGGCACACACACAGACAAACTCTCACACACAATAATATGTGCACACACGCAAACACAAACACATGCAAATTCAACGGGGAGCATATGTACTGGGCGGGTAAACAAGGCTGTTAAACACCTGCATGTGGGGGTCAAAGTCTGCTAATCCCTGGATTACGGCCTTAAAGTAGATTACAGAATCACTCTCTAATGGCAGTCATTCAGTTCATAATCTCAACAGCTCTTATTAAAAAAAAAAACACCCAGGGTTGAGGTCGGTTCGGAATAATGCACCCCATCTCTCTCTCTCTCTCTCTCTCTCTCTCTCTCTCTCTCTCTCTCTCTCTCTCTCTCTCTCTCTCTCTCTCTCTCTCTCCTCTCCCTCCCTTCTCTCCTTTCATAAAGGTCTTACGACAAGCCAGCTGTTGGTGACATCACAGATCGTATTTCAGAAACCTTTGCCGGCTGACTCCTATTCATGTGGCTCAGTGGCTGAGACAGAGGGCCACTTAAGCCCCCCGCCCCAAGTGGACGAGAGTGGTCTTGGGGGTCTCGGATCACGGGGGGCACCCTTTAGGGCAGGAACGTCTGACCCAGGTGTTTGTGTTTGTTTCGGTATTGAGGGTAAATCTGAGCGGCCTCGCCTCTTGCCATCAGCTTGAGGAGACATCTCTGTCATCATGGCCTTTGTGAGGGTGTGTGGGGCCATGTGTGTGTGTGTGTGTGGGGGGGGGGGGGGGTGGGGGTGGGGGTGGAGGGCATGGTGTGGGGTGCTGGGGGTGGAGGGCATGGTTTGGGGTGCCGGGGTTGGAGGGCACGGTGTGGTGGGAGCAGTGCGTTGGTCTGAGGGCTCTAAGGGACTTCGTTATATTAGAAATTTACATCGGTAAATTTAATTCATCTTGGATCAGCAGTGTTTGTTTTAATTGTGCTTTTAGTAATTCATGTTGAATGTCAAAAGAGGACAATTCAATTTATTTATTTATTGAATGTTAAGGTGTGCGCTGGCCAAGGTTCATAACGAAGGCTTGGAGATGTTTTATCTTGCAATGAGGCAGTAGCGCCACCTAAAGCCAGTTCATGGGATCTCAAATCAACGCTCAAATAAAATATTGCAATAATAAAAAACTAAAGAATCCTTTCTGAGAAAATCATTTTTGTGATAAATGTCAAATTTTTGTTTCTTATTTTTTTGTATCACTTAGATTGTTGATAGGGTAAAGGGTCAGTTAAACTTCAGGATCTCATCGTTTGACTTTTCTTTCTTATATAGAAAGATACTACCTACTATAGGCCTATTAACCCAAATAACTAACTAACTAACCCTTGACAAGCTATTGTCTCCCCGAGGCTGGTCTTAGGTCACACCGATGTGACCGCGCAGCATTGGCCACCACAGAAGATGGCAGCACCATACCACATTACTAGGGGGGTTTAACTCCCTAATGTAGAGACAACAGACAGAAACCCCAGCTCAGACAGACACATCAAACTAGTCACCCGTTGGACGCATACTTCGTCAATACTGTCATATATAATGTAATCGATTATTGGATTCTATGGATTCCATAGAATCCAATACTAATATATATATATATATATATGCTTGTTTAATTCAAAAACAGTCTTCACTTTCTTCAGTTCGTTGTTGTCGATGTCAGTCGTACGGTGGAAAACGACCGTTTTTTGTGCTTCTTTTCTTTCCATCTATCAATACGCACAGCAAAACACATGCAGCAGATGTTTTTTGAAAAGCTTTTCTGTAGCCGCACTGTGCATCTGGGGACGTTTCTACCTCTGCTCACCAGGGGACAGTGTTGTAGCCTACTCCTCATTCTGATGATGGTTTTCTTGGCATTCCTTGGGCCCTATCTTTCATCCGGCGCAATTGACTTTCTCACTCACTGGCGCATGTGTCGTTGCTAGTTTGTAACCGGCGCAGAGCGTTTTTTTCCCTCCTGCGCCACGCGTCGGTAAATTAGGGAATGACCTTGAGCACCAAGGGGCGGTTCGGCTAAAGGAGGAGGCGTGTTCTGGCGCAAACATTCCCTGGTGCTATTTTGCAGTTTCAGAAATCACTTGCGCCACAAACCAGGAAATACCTGGTTTAAAGTC
>NC_079432.1:17669856-17712356 GCF_026213295.1 Gadus chalcogrammus | reverse complement strand
TCTCAAGTGGTGTTACATCCAACTGGTCCTCACAGATCTCTTTCTTGTCTTGATGAAAAACTCGCACATAAACCAAAAGCTGGGCATAATCCGTTAAATCTGAAGACTCATCAATGGCTACAGTGTGTCATCCGATAACATTTCGGATATTCTGGTTGTCGTTTGCAGCTAACATTGGGATTTGCTTTATTTTTTCACACAATTCATCCCTTTGTTTACCTTAAAATAACGTCTCGGCAGCGACGTTCAAGCACTCCTTCACAACAGTCGCGTCACTGAAAGTTTTTTTATATGGCCCCAAAATCCATGCAATCTTAAGTGACCATTCATTTGCACGTTGCTGGCCTGTAAATTAGTATGTGAGGACTCGGGTAGACCTCTCATACTGAGCTCTCAGCTCGGATATTTTCCGCGCTCGTACATCTGACTTCTGGGGATACTTTTCCTCGAAGGATCTGTGTTTGGATTCGTAATGTCGCTTAATATTCCCGCTTTTTATCAGTGCCACGGATTCAACACATAAAAGACACAACAAAGGTTTAGTACTGCCTTGCGGGAGAATGAACATGTATTGGTCAGTCCATTCATCTTTAAAATGTCTGCTTTCGTGGTCAACTTTCCTAATATTCAAGCAAGCCATTTTTCTCACTCCAAATCGCTCTTCCGGTATACAAACGATTTGATTGCCTATTTTTGAGTGACGCTATTACGCACATGCAGAGACAGACGGAGGGAGGGGGGGAGTTCGGTGAGTGCATGATCTTCGCTCTGTGAAGATCATTCGTTTTTGCTGTTTTTATGCTGTACTACAGACTATTCTGCCTTTTAATTTGTATTTCAGTGAGAAATGTCTTTATTAACATAATCATGCTTTGTATAGTGATTTTAAATGGGTCCGGATAGGGCCGTCACTTGGTCCGGACCCGGGCCGCGGTCCGCCGTTTGGAGATGCAAGAATAAACGGAACTATCCAACATTTTTTATTCAGTTAGAGAGGTTCGTGAATTTTTTGTTCACTGGGGCAGATAATTTCACTTACATAATCACAGAATTCTGTCTCTGTCTCAGCAAGTGACGGATAAAGACAAGCTATTTAACACTAGCTATTTAGCACACCCACACACACACCTGCCACATGATTTTTTCCGGTTTGTGGATGTTCCTGTTTGTATAATTGATTTCTTAACCATATCCATGGCTTGGTGGTGGACAAACACTGCATGACGTATAAGATTCAGCTATATACATATATACATTATATATTATACATTATATACATTAGAATTACTTAGGCCTTATACTGTATGGGTCAAGGACAAAGATTTGGTCTAGAATTGTAATTTAGCTAATATTGATGAATAAAATCTAATAAAATGGTTGATCCCCTGTGGGGATTTCTTAAACGTTCGTTAAATATAAAACCAGCCGGCCTCCTTACCCAATGCAACTGTACAAGTACATTCATAAAACGTGTTAACAGCCGCACAGTGGCCATTAGCATTCTAGTCTCATGCTAAACTTACAAAAGCACTCAGTATTTTCCCACCACATTAGCATGCATCATGAGGGCACTATATGGGCAGTCATCAGAGATGGCATTACACATCCTCTTAGGCATTTCCTGTGGTGTTTCCTGCTCTTTCTTTTTTTTCATGAGTTCATGTGCTAATGTCCATTAATCCTGGCGAGCTCTCGACAGCTTTCCCCGTCTCAGCATCTGATACCACAAAGGCACTCTGACTCGCTCATACAGCATTTCACAGCCGATGGTGGAGATAAGCCTTGTGTGTGTGTGTGTGTGTGTGTGTGTGTGTGTGTGTGTGTGTGTGTGTGTGTGTGTGTGTGTGTGTGTGTGTGTGGTGTGTGTGTGTGTGTGTGTGTGTGTGTGTGTGTGTGTGTGTGTGTGTGTGTGTGTGTGTGTGTGTGTGTGTGTGTGTGTGTGTGTGTGTGTGTGTGTGTGTGTGTGTGTGTGTGTGTGTGTGTGTGTGTGTGTTGCAGGCTTGGGGAAGTCGTACACCATGATGGGTGTGTGTGTGTTTGTGTGTTGATGTTAATGTGTGTGTGTGTGTGTGTGTGTGTGTGTGTGTGTGTGTGTGTGTGTGCGCGCGCGCGCGTGTGTTCCAGGCTCGGGGAAGTCGTACACCATGATGGGCTCGGCGGAGCAGCCTGGGCTGATCCCGCGGCTCTGCTGCTCCCTGTTCGCCCGGACGCTGGAGGAGCAGCGCGAGGGCGAGGTGTTCACCGTGGAGGTCTCCTACCTGGAGATCTACAACGAGAAGGTCCGCGACCTGCTGGACCCCAAGGGGTGAGGAGACCCCCGCTGGGACCCCGTCTGTCTGACCCACTGTCTGTCTGTCTGTCCGGAGGGAGGAAATATATCCATCTAGGAAGGGAGGGAGGGAAGGACGGAGGGAGGGAGGGAGGGAGGGAGGGAGGGAGGGAAGGACGGAGGGAGGGAGGGAGGGAGGGAGTCAGGGAGGGAAGGACGGAGGGAGGGAGGGAGTCAGGGAGGGAGGGAGGGAGGGAAATTGATTGTAAAACCATCTGGGGTTGGAAAAGAACATTTAATAGCCTTAAATGTTGTGCATTACTCTCACTAGGTCGTGGAGTCTGTAGCATTACTGCCAAATGACAATTTGAAAGTGTATTTCAATAACCATCTGGAGCATAAGTATAATGAGTACAAATCTGTCTCTGTCTCTGTCTCTCTCTCCCCTTCTCTCTCTCTCTCTCTGTCTCTCTCTCTGTCCCTCTCTCTCTCTCTCTGTCTCTGTCTCTCTCTCTCTCTCTCTCTCTCTCTCTGTCTCTCTCTCTGTCCCTCTCTCTCTCTCTCTCTCTCTGTCTCTCTCTCTCTCTCTCTGTGTCTCTCTCTGTCTCTGTCTCTCTCTCTCTCTCTCTCTCTCTCTCTCTCTCTCGCTCTCGCTCTCGCTCTCTCTGTCTCTGTCTCTGTCTCTCTCCCCTCTCCCCTCTCCCCCTCTCCCCCCCTCCAGGAGTCGTCAGGCCCTCAAGGTGAGGGAGCACAGTGTGATGGGCCCCTATGTGGACGGGCTCTCCCGCCTCGCTGTAGCCTGCTATAAGGTGAGCCCCCCCCCCTCCTCCCTCCCTCCCCCCTGGCTGTAGCCTGCTATAAGGTGAGCCTCCTCCCTCCCTCCCCCCCCTCCCCCCTCCTCCCCTCTGTCCCTCCCCCCTGGCTGTAGCCTGCTATAAGGTGAGCCCCCCCCCCCTCCTCCCTCCACCCTCAGCTCAGGCCTCGTAGTTTAGGACGGCGGGGGGTCAGTTGCGGGCAGTGGGTGACCGCTGTGATGTCACTTCCTGCCAGGACGTGGAGTCCCTGATGTCGGAGGGGAACAAGTCGCGCACGGTGGCAGCGACCAACATGAACGAGGAGAGCAGTCGCTCCCACGGAGTGTTCAACCTCATCCTCACACACACCCTGACGGACCGCACCACCGGGGTAACACACACACACACACACACACACACACACACACACACACACACACACACACACACACACACACACACACACACACACACACACACACACACACACACACACACACACACACACACACACACACACCCTGACGGACCGCACCAACGGGGTAACACACACACGCACACGCACACACACACACACACACCCTGATGGACCTCAGTACCAGGGTAACACTCACTCACTCACTCACTCACTCACTCACTCACTCACTCACTCACTCACTCACTCACAAACTCTGCTGGAGCGCACATCAGGGTAACACACTCACAGACACATACAGAAGGGTGCAGTATAAATAATGTTATCCACAATGTGTCCAGTGTCCCTCCGGCTGTGTGCTGTCTGAGCCTGCAGCGTGCAGTCGGTTCAGTGTTGTCTGACCCCACAGTCTGTGTGGTGTTGTTGTGTCTCCAGACTCAGGGGGAGAAGGTGAGCAAGCTCAGCCTGGTGGACCTCGCCGGCAGCGAGCGAGCCGGCAAGACCGGGGCGGCGGGCGAGAGGCTGAAGGAGGGCAGCAACATCAACAGGTAGGCCTCGGCCAATTAGCTGTAGGGGACCTCAGGTCAGCCTATCAGAGGTCTCGTTAATCTTAGTTCAGCCAATCAGATGCCTAGTTGATCCAAGGTCAGCCAATCAGAGGTCTAGTTGATCCAAGGTCAGCCAATCAGTGGTCTAGTTGATCTTAGCTCAGCCAATCAGAGGTCTAGTTGTTCTTGGTTCAGCCAATCAGAGGTCTAGTTGATATCAGATCAGTCAATCAGAGCTCCCTGTGACCCCTGACCCCAGGTCCCTGAGCACGCTGGGTCTGGTGATCTCAGCACTGGCCGAGCAGGGAGCCGGAAAGAACAAGAACAAGTTTGTCCCCTACAGAGACTCTGTCCTCACCTGGCTGCTCAAGGTACCGCCCCTTTACTGTCTCTCCTTTACCTGTCTCACCTTTACCTGTCTCTCCTTTACCTGCATCCCCTTTACCTTTCTCTCCTTTACCTTTCTCACCTTTACCTGTCCGTCTGTCCTCACCTGGCTGCTCAAGGTACCGCCCCTTTACCTCTCTCCTTTACCTGTCTCCACTTTATTTGTCCTCACCTTTACCTGTCCTCTACTCAACCTGCCTCACCTTTACCTGTCTCACCTCCACCTGTCTTACCTTCACCGGTCCTCACCTGGTTGGTCAAGGTACCGCCCCTTTACCTGTCTCCCCTTTACCTGTCTGTCTGTCCTCGCCTGGCTGCTCAAAGTACCATCCCTTTGCCTGTCTCTACTTATCCTGTCTCAACTCCACCTGTGTCACCTCCACCTGTCTCGTCTGTGTCACCTCCACCTGTCTCGTCTGTGTCACCTCCACCTGTCTCGTCTGTGTCACCTCCACCTGTCTAGCCTCCCCCTGTCTCAGATGCCTCACCTTTACCTGTCCTCACCTGTCTCAACTCCACCCGTCTCCCCTCCACCTGTCTGACCTGTCCGTGTGGTGGCTCTGAGTCCAGGCCGGGTCCTGGTCCGTGTGGTGGCTCTGAGTCCAGGCCGGGTCCTGGTCCGGGTGGTGGCTCTCTGAGTCCAGGCCGGGTCCTGGTCCGTGTGAGCCGGTCTTTCCGCCCGGGTCTAACCCTGAGTCTGCTCCCCAGGACAGCCTGGGCGGCAACAGCCGCACGGCGATGGTTGCCACGGTGAGCCCGGCGGCGGACAACTACGAGGAGACGCTGTCGACGCTGCGCTACGCCGACCGCGCCAAGAGCATCGTGAACCACGCCGTGGTCAACGAGGACCCCAACGCCCGCATCATCAGGGAGCTCCGGGAGGAAGTGGAGAAGCTCCGCGACCAGCTGACCCAGGCCGAGGTCAGGACCCGGGGGGGAGGGAGGGGTCAACGCCCGGGAGTTAAAGCACGTGTTAGAGTGCCGATGTTTTACAGTGTATTCATGGGTTCCAGTCCCTGATTTAAACGGTGATGTCATGCTGTTCTAGTCCCTGATTTTAAACGGTGATCTCATGGTATCTAGTCCCTGATTTAAACATTGATGTAATGAGTTTTAGTCCCTAATATAAACGGTGATGATCATGGGTTCTCGTCCCTGATTTAAACATGACGTCATGGGTTCCAGTCCCTGATATAAACGGTGATGTCATTGGTTCTCGTCCCTGATTTAAACATTAATGTAATGAGTTTTAGTCCCTGATATAAACGGTGATGTCATGGGTTCCAGTCCCTGATTTTAACGTGATGTCATGGGTTCCAGTCCCTGAAGGCTCCGGAGCTGAAGGACCGCCTCGAGGAGTCTGAGAAGCTGATCCAGGAGATGACCGTCACCTGGGAGGACAAGCTGACCAAGACTGAGGCCGTCGCCCTGGTAACACACACACACACACACGCACACGAACACGCACACACGCGCACACACGCGCACGCACCCCTTTATCATCTGTTATGCAGTGTGTGGCTGTGTGGCGCCCCCCGGTGGCTGAGCTCAGCGTCTGTGTCCTCAGGAGCGCCAGAGGCAGCTGGAGAGCCTGGGCATCTCGTTGCAGTCCTCCGGGATCCGCGTGGTGGAGGACCGCTGCTTCCTGGTCAACCTCAACGCTGACCCCGCCCTCAACGAGCTGCTGGTCTACTACCTCAAGGTACGCCCTCAGACCCCGCCCTCAACGAGCTGCTGGTCTACTACCTCAAGGTACGCCCTCAGACCCCGCCCTCAACGAGCTGCTGGTCTACTACCTCAAGGTACGCCCTCAGACCCCGCCCCCCAACTGGTCTCCTCCCTCAAGGTACGCCCTCAGACCCCGCCCCCCAACGAGCTGCTGGTCTACTACCTCAAGGTACGCCCTCAGACCCCGCCCCCCAACTGGTCTCCTCCCTCAAGGTGCGCACGTAGACACGCCCGTGTTCATGAGGGAGCAGGTAGGGGTAAGGGGGCGTTGACCTACTGGGGGTGTTGAACCCAGAACCTCTGGGCTGGGGGTTCAGCCTCACCCCTGGATTCTACTGTTGGGGTCCCCCTGTACTTAAAGATACGCCCCTGTCTGAGCATCTCTCTCTGTCCCCCGCCTCCCCCGTCTCCCCCGTCTCCCCGTCTCCCCCGTCCAGGAGCACACCCGGGTGGGCTCGGCGGACTCCCAGGACATCCAGCTGTGTGGGATGGCCATCCAGGCGGCGCACTGCGTCATCGACATCACGGCCCAGAGCGGGGTGGTGCTGACCCCCCACCGCCACGCACGGTACCCCCCCCCAGACCGACCCCACCCCCCCCCCAGACCGCCCCCCCCCCTCAGTGCAACGCACGGTACCCCCCCCCCAGACGGCACCCCCCCCACCGCAACGCACGGTACCCGCCCAAACCGACCCCACAGGCTAGCTGACCTCTGACCTCTCACACACTGGCTGACCTCTGACCTCTCAGCCCTGACCAGTCACACCTGGCCCTGACCTCTCACACATGACCTCTGACCTCTCACACCTGACCTCTGACCTCTCACCCCTGACCTCTTCCTGTTTCCTTGCTCCGGCAGGACGTGTGTGAACGGAGCGGTCCTCTCCGCCCCCCTCCAGCTTCACCATGGCGACCGCATCCTCTGGGGCAACAACCACTTCTTCAGGTGGGGTTCAGGGGTCAACCTACGACATCATACCCCGGGTTGAACGCATATCCCGGACTCTGACTGGGAGCCACTGGGACCAGCATATGTTACGGTCGGGTTCGGCCTTCCTGTCGCCTCCTCCGTAACCAGGGTTACCGTAGTGGCAGGTCGGCGTGATGATGAGATGCTGTTCCCTCAGCTGGAGGACGTCCCTAACCTGGTCTCTCCCTCTCTGTCCGTCTGTCTGTCTCCCAGGATCAACCTGCCCAGGAACCTGTCCCAGGTGGGGGCTGAGGGGGAGGGGGAGGAAGAGGGCGTGGCCAACATGAAGGCGGGCCTGAGCTCTGATAGGCCGGAGGAGGCGAGCGATGGGGCGGGAGACATGAGCTTCGGATACGAGTTCGCCCAGACGGAGGTCCTGATGAACACCATGGGACAGGACGGTGAGAGAGAGAGACAGAGAGAGAGACAGTTAACATATGAGAGAAGCAGTTAACATTTGAGAGAGAGAGACAGTTAACATATATGAGAGAGAGAGACGGTTAACATATGAGAGAGAGAGAGACAGTTAACATAAATGCGTGAGAGAGAGTTAACATATATGAGGGATAGAGAGAGACAGTTAACATATTAGGGAGAGAGACAGTTAACATATACGAGACAGTTAACATATGAGAGGGAGAGAGAGTCAGTTAACATATATATGAGAGAGAGACAACATATATGAGAGAGAGAGAGAGAGACAGTTAACATATATGATAGAGAGAGAGACGGTTAGCATGTATGAGAGAGAGAGACAGTTAACATATATGAGAGAGAGAGACAGTTAACATATGAGAGAGAGAGACAGTTAACATATATGAGAGAGAGAGACAGTTAACATATATGAGAGAGAGTCAGTTAACATATATATGAGAGAGAGACAACATATCTGAGAGAGAGAGAGACAGTTAACATATATGAGAAAGAGATACAGTTAACATATGAGAGAGAGACGGTTAGCATGTATGACAGAGAAAGACCGTTAACATATATGAGATAGAGAAATAGGTTAAGATATATGTGAGAGAGACAGTTAACATACATGAGAGAGAGAGAGAGAGGGGGGTTCTGATTGGCTGCGGTGACCTCCCTGGCCCCGCCCCCAGACCCCATCCACGCGGCGCTGCAGACCCTGGGCCGGCAGTACGAGGAGGAGAAGAGGAGCGCCCTGGAGCGCCAGCGCCTCCTCTACGAGCAGGAGCTGGAGCACCTCCGCAAGCACCTCCCCCCGGAGAGGAGCGGCGCCCTGCTGGAGCCCGGCCCCGCCGCCTCCTGCACCCCCCTCGCCCGCATGCGGCGCTGGAGCGAGGACAGGTGAGGGGCGGGGCTTAGGGATCACCTCAGGACCAATCACACTGTGGTGATGGAGAGCGCCTGGTTCACCAACGGGCTGCAGCTCTTGAAGCTAGGGTCTGTCCGTCATTCACCTGGGGGGCCACGCCCACAGGAGCTGGTACTGTGTGTGTGTGTGTGTGTGTGTGTGTGTGTGTGTGTGTGTGTGTGTGTGTGTGTGTGTGTGTGTGTGTGTGTGTGTGTGTGTGTGTGTGTGTGTGTGTGTGTGTGTGTGTGTGTGTGTGTGTTTAACCCTGGCCATGTGTGTGTGTGTGTTTAACCATGGCCGTGTGTGTGTGTGCGTGAGTGTGTTTACCCCTGCACGTGTGTGTTTGTGCGTGCGTGCGTGTGTGTGAGTGTGTGTTTGCGTGAGTGTGTTTACCCCTGTGTGTGTGTGTGTGTGTCTGCGTGCATGTGTGTGTCTCCAGGGAGGCTATGATGAGTCGGGGGCTGCTGCGGCTGCGGGAGCAGATCGTGCGGACCCAGCTGCTGGTGCAGGAGGCCGGCTTCCTGTCCGAGGAGCTCGGCAAGAAGACCGAGTACCTGGTCACGCTGCAGATCCCCGCCGCCAACCTGGACGCCAACCGCAAGGTACCGGGGTTCAGGGGGTCAAGGGTCAGGGGTCAAGGGTCAGGGGTCAGCTGCAAGGTACCAGGGGTCAAGGGTCAGGGGTCAGCCTCAAGGTACCGCCCCCACAGGGGTCAGGGGTCAGCCTCAAGGTACCACCCCCACAGGGGTCAGGGGTCAGCTGCCCCACGCTGTCAGGGTTCAGGTCCGCACCGTGATGTCATCGGCTGAACCCTAGCTGGCACCTGTGCAGCACGCGGAGGCAGAGGCTGTCGCCGTGGTTACGCTCCCCTCTCCTCTTAGAGCCCCACGTTGTCAGGGCAACTGCCGGCCCGTCTGTAACACCCGGGGGGGGGGGGGATAGAGACCCCAGAGTGGACCTAAGGCAGATATCAGGCGCTCAATGTTTGAGAGTCCCTAACAACCCCCCTCCCCCCCACAGAGAGACGTGGTGCTGTCGGAGCCGGCGGTGCAGGTGCGCAGGAAGGGGCGGGGCAAGCTGATCTGGTCCCTGGAGAAGATGGAGAACCGGCTGCTGGACATGAAGGACCTGTACCAGGAGTGGAAGGACTGCCAGGAGGACACCAGCGTGAGCACCGGCGCCTAGCAACCGCAGGGACACCCTGTGTGTGTGTGTGTGTGTGTGTGTGTGTGTGTGTGTGTGTGTGTGTGTGTGTGTGTGTGTGTGTGTGTGTGTGTGTGTGTGTGTGTGTGTGTGTGTGTGTGTGTGTGTGTGTGTGTGACAGGTCTGTGTTGTCACTTCCTGTGTGTGTGTGAGTGTGACGGGTCAGTGACGTCACTTCCTTTGTGTGCCCCAGGTGACGCGGTCGTACTTCCGGCGGGCGGACCCGTTCTTCGACGAGCAGGAGAACCACAGCCTGGTGGGCGTGGCCAACGTGTTCCTGTCCTGCCTGTTCCACGACGTGCGGCTGCAGTATGCTGTACCCATCATCAACCAGAAGGGGGAGGTGTGTAAGGGGGGGCGGGGCTACGCAGTACCCATCATCAACCAGAAGGGGGAGGTGTGTAAGGGGGGGCGGGGCTACGCAGTACCCATCATCAACCAGAAGAGGGAGGTGTGTGTGGGGGGGTGGCTATGCAGTACCCATCATCAACCACAAGGGGGAGGTGTGTGTGTGGGGGGGTGGCTATGCAGTACCCATCATCCACCACAAGGGGGAGGTGTGTGGGCTGGGTCCTGTGGCTGCCACAACAACGTCCTGGACCAATAGGAGCAGGGTTTGTCCCTCGCATACTTGATTGGTTCTGGGTCCTTAGTCCAGGGTCTAAGGACAGACTCATACCAACCAGATACTGGTTCCAATGTACTTATTGTTTTAACTGTTTGTGTGTCTGTGTGTGTGTTCTGTACTGTGTGTGTGTGCGTGTGTGTGTAGGTGTCGGGCCGGTTACACGTGGAGGTGTGTCGTGGCTCTGAGGACCCCCCCGACCCCCCCCAGACCGACTCTGACGCCCCGGAGCGCACCCTCACCTGCGTGGTGAGCGGGGGCGTCTGGGTGGTGCATCCATAACGTGTTTTAATTACATTTTTATAATGGTAATAGTTTCATTATTTATCACGAAGAACGTGCAATAACAGTATCACACTTCCTCCAATGTAAGTACTTGACTTCCTGTAAGACATGAAGAGAGTAGGTCCTCTCTTGCTGACCACTGACTAGGGCTGGAAGATTTGGCCTAAAAATGTAATCTTCGATTTTTTTCAAACCAAACCCGATTTTCGATTTTAATCTCTTTTATTTTTTTTTCGATAAATGACAAATGTATATACTTTTTAAATTTGGATTTAATTTGAAGAATAACAATGATTAACGAAAGCAACATTTGGTTGCCACAGACTTTAGGCAAACTCTACACGCTCACCTTTTTCAGCGCATGCCGCCATGTTGACATTTTACTTTACTTCTTTTATATCAATTTTCATTTAAATCAAAACGATTTATTGACCATTCAATTTGAATTAAGATAAAAAATCGATTCATCGCCCAGCTCTACCTCTGATCTCCCTCGCTGACCTCTGACCCCCCCCTGGTGACCTCTGCCCCCCCCAGGTGAGGATCCTGCAGGCCACCGGGCTGCCCCGCCACCTGTCCAACTTCGTGTTCTGCCAGTACCGCTTCTGGGGCCAGGAGCAGCTCCTGTACATCACCCCCGAGCTGGAGCTGCAGGGGCCCCCCGGGGCCAAGGACCCCCACTGCACCGTGGTGTTCGACAGCACCGAGGTGGGTCAGGGGGGGTCAGGGGTCAAGGGTCAGGGTCAGGGTCAGGGTGGGGTTAGGGGTGCGGAGTCGGGCTCTGTGGGTGTGTGTTACTCCTTCTTTTTTGTCTAACTCCGCCTTGTGTGTGTGCGTGTGTGTGTGTGTGTTCAGAGGCTGACGGTGAGCGTGACGGAGGAGCTGGTGGAGTTCCTGGCGGACGGGGCGGTGGCCATCGAGGTGTACGGCCACAAGCTGCTCCACCACCGCAGGAACCTGGCCCTCTGGGACCTGGAGGTCATCCAGGCCAAGACGCGCTCGCTCAGAGAGAGGTCTGTCTGTCTGTCTGTCTGCCCGTCTGTCTGCCCGTCTGTCTGCCTGTCTGTCTGCTCCTCTGTCTGTCTGTCTCTCCTCTACAGTCAAGTAAATTAATTGTGTGTGCGTGCGTGCGTGCGTGCGTGCGTGTGTGCGTGTGTGTGTGTGTGTGTGTGTGTGTGTGTGCGCGCGTGCGTGTGTGTGTGTCCAGGTGGATGGAGGTGACCCGTCGTCTCCAGCTGTGGGTTCAGGTGATGGAGCTCAGCGAGGCGGGGGTCTTCAGCCCGGTGGAGGTGCTCCCAGCCCGGGACGTGGCCACAGGGGGGGTCTACCAGCTGCAGCAGGTGGGGGCAAAGCCTGGGGGGGGGGGGGGTGTATGTATATGTGTGCGTGTGTGTGTTATAATGTGTGTGTCTATGTAGATAATGTGTCGGTGTCTATTCGTATAGTGTGTGTGTGTGTGTGTGTGTGTGTTTAGGCTCAGTCGAGCCTTGTATGTCTATAATGTGTATCTATAATCTGTGTGTGTGTGTGTATATATATATAATGTATTTGTGTATAATGTGTGTGTGTGTGTGTGTTTAGGGTCAGTCCCGCCGGGTGTGTGTGGAGGTGCGGGGGGTCCCCGAGTCCGGGACCATGCCCCTCATCGCCGCCTCCATCCACTCCGTCGCCATCGGAGACGTCCAGGTCCGCAAGACACGCCCCCCCAGAGGCAACCAATCACAATGGGTGAGGACACCAAACACCCAAGATTCAATAGCTCCCATTCGATAGGCTGTGGTTTAATTGGCTGTGGTTTAATTGGCTGTGATCTGATTGGCTGTGGTTTAATTGGCTGTGGTTTGATTGGCTGTGGTTTGATTGCCTGTGGTTTGATTGCCTGTGGTTTAATTGGCTGTGGTTTGATTGCCTGTGGTTTGATTGGCTGTGGTTTAATTGGCTGTGGTTTGATTGCCTGTGGTTTGATTGGCTGTGGTTTAATTGGCTGTGGTTTGATTGCCTGTGGTTTGATCGGCTGTGGTTTGATTGGCTGTGATCTGATCAGCTGTGGTTGTGTGTTTCAGGATGAAGAGGAGGAGATGGACAGCTACCAGGTGAGAAGATGAGATGATTATGTTTATCTACTGACAACAGTTGCTATGGTAACCTAATAGAGAGGTGTGTGTGCGCGTGTGTGTGTGAGCAGGAGATAGATCTGGAGAGGATGCGGGAGCAGTGGTTGGCGACGGTTACTAAGCGACAGGAGTATCTGGACCAGCACCTCCAGAAGGTGGTCTCCAAACCAGGTGATTATGGGATGTCACTGTGTCACCACGCTGCGTTCTGATGGGAGGAACTGCTTCATTTGTTTGGGGAAACAACCTCAACTCTGCAAACCAATGAGATTCAAAATAATGACTGTGTGTGTGCGCTCTCTGTGTGTGTGTGTGTGTGTGTGTGTGTGTGTGTGTGTGTGTGTGTGTGTGTGTGTGTGTGTGTGTGTGTGTGTGTGTGTGTGTGTGTGTGTGTGTGTGTGTGTGTGTGTGCGCTCTCTGTGTGTGCGCTCTCTGTGTGTGTGTGTGTGTGTGTGTGTGTGTGTGTGTGTGTGTGTGTGTGTGTGTGTGTGTGTGTGTGTGTGTGTGTGTGTGTGTGTGTGTGTGTGTGTGTGTGTGTGTGTGTGTGTGTGTGTGTAGATAAGTGTGAGGAGGACGTGGAGCGCGAGGCCCAGCTCCTGGAGGGCCGCCTCACGCTGACGGAGGAGAGGAACGCCGTGCTGGTCCCCGCCGAGGGCAGCGGCATCCCGGGGGCGCCCGCCCAGAGGTGACCCCTGACCCCTGACCTCTGACCTCTAACCCCTGATCTCTAACAGAGTCTCCCTGACCTCTAACCGAGTCACCTTGACCCCTGACCTCTGAAAGAGTCCCCCTGACCTGACCTCAAACCCCTGACCTCTAACAGTCACCCTGACCCCTAACCCCTGACCCCTGACCCTCTTGTGTTCCAGGGTTCCGGTCCCGGGGATGGAGACCCACGTCCCGGTCCTCTTCCTGGACCTCAGTGGTACGCCCCCCCCCCTCCACCGTCCCTCTGGCTGTCTGTCTCTCTAGCTCTCTGTCTGTCCTCCTGTTGTGTGCCATCTGTCTGTCTGTCCGTCATAGCTGTCTGTCTGTCTCTATAGCTGTCTTTCTGTCCGTCCCCTTACTGTCTCTCTAGCTGTCTGTCTCTCTAGCTCTCTGTTTGTCTGTCTCTGCAGCTGTCTGTCTGTCCTCCTGTTGTCTGCCATCTGTCTGTCTGTCTCTCTAGCTGTTCGTCTGTCTCTGTAGCTGTCTGTCTGTCCCGTCTGTCTCTCTAGCTGTCTGTCTCTCTAGCTGTCTGTCTGTCCCCTGTCTGTCTCTGTAGCTGTCTGTCTGTCCCCTGTCTGTCGTCTGTCTGTCTGTCTGTCCCCTGTCTGTCTCTCAAGCTGTCTGTCCTAACGTCCTGTCTCCCCCCCCCCAGCGGATGACTTCCAGGACAGCCTGTCCCCCAGCCTGGCGGGGGGGCAGGACGCGCTGCTCTCCGGGGAGGACGAGGACGCCTTCTTCGACCTCCACATCGTCAGGCACCATGACGACCAGGTCAGCTGGCCCCGCCCACCTGGGGAGGGAGGGGCGGTCAGCTGGCCCCGCCCACCTGGGGAGGGAGGGGCGCCCAGCTGGCCCCGCCCACCTGGGGAGGGAGGGGCGGTCAGCTGGAGGGGGGGAGGGGCTTAGTCAGATCACGTTACATAGTCTACTGATTAGTTAAATAGTTTGTTAGATAGTCGATAAGTTAGATAGTTGGTTGGTTATCTGGAAAGATAGTGGATTAGTACGATAGTTGGTTGGTTAGTTGGTTAGATAGTGGGTTGGTTAGATAGTCGATAGGTTAGTTAGTGGGTTGGTTAGATAGTGGGTTGCTTAGTTAGATAGTTGATAGGTTAGATGGTGGGTTGGTTAGATAGTGGGTTGGTTAGTTATCAGTCAGTGTTTGATGAGTTTGTTCATTACCAGAGTCACTAACAAAGTAATAAAGTCAGTGTCTATCTGAGGACATCCCATAACGCTCCTACCCCGCCGGTCTCCTAGGCGACGGCGGAGGCGTCCTGGGACTCGACGGTCCACGACTGCGCGGCGCTGAGCCGGGCGGGGCCGGCGGACCAGAGGGTGTACCTCACGCTGCGGGCGGTGGTGCAGCTCAGCCACCCGGCCCGCATGCAGCTGGTGCTGCGCAAACGGCTCTGTGTGGCCGTCAACGGCCGGCAGGTGGGTCCACTCGCTCTACAGGTCCTGAGTGCTCTGTGTGCTCTACACGTTCTATACGTTCTGTACGTTCTGTATGTTCTATACGTTCTGTACGTTCTGTATGTTCTACACGTTCTATACGTTCTATACGTTCTGTGTGCTCTACACGTTCTATAGGTTCTGTACGTTCTGTATGCTCTGTATGTTCTATATGTTCTATAGGTTCTGTGTGCTCTGTATGTCCTATAGGTTCTATATGCTCTGTATGTTCTATACGTTCTGTTCTTCCTATACGTTCTGTATGCTCTGTATGTTCTATACGTTCTGTACGTTCTGTACGTTCTATACGTTCTGTACTTTCTATACATTCTGTACATTCTGTACTTCCTATACGTTCTGTATGCTCTGTATGTTCTATACGTTCTGTACGTTCTATACGTTCTGTACTTTCTATACATTCTGTACATTCTGTACTTCCTATACGTTCTGTATGCTCTGTATGTTCTATACGTTCTGTACTTTCTATACATTCTGTACATTCTGTACTTCCTATACGTTCTGTATGCTCTGTATGTTCTATACGTTCTGTACTTTCTGTACGTTCTGTGCGTTCTATACGTTTGCTGTTATGTACGTTCTATACGGTCTATGCATTCTTTACATTCTATATGTTATGTATGTTCTATTTGTTTTACACATTTTGTACGTTCTATACATTCTACATGATATGTGTTTTATTTGCGTTCTATACGTTCTTTACATTCTATATATAAGACTCAAGACTCACCTGTTCAGAGTCCACCTCGACTCTGCATAGCCACCCTCCCCCTTCTGGCCACCATTGTACACTGTATTGTATTGTATTGTATTGTATTGTGTTGTATTGTATTGTAGTACTTAACTGTGTACCAACTGCAGTAGCTGCTATCATTGCTGTAACACGGGGAATTGATTAGCCTAGCGATTGTGGTACTTGCACTTGGTTCTATGAACAGCCTTTCTGTACCGACAGCGATATATTGATGCACTTCTTATGACAAATGTACTAATTGGAAGTCGCTTTGGATAAAACAGTCTGTTAAATGCCCTAAATGTAAATGTAAAATATACGTTTTGTACGTTCTATACGCTCTATACATTCTATATGATGCATATGTTATTTACGTTCTATATGTTCCATACGTTCTATGCGCTCTACATGTTCTATACGTTCCTCATGTTCTCTACGTTCCTCACGTTCTCTACGTTCCTCACGTTCTCTACGCTCCTCATGTTCCCCACGTTCCTCATGTTCCCCACGTTCCTCATGTTCTCTACGTTCCTCATGTTCTCTACGTTCCTCATGTTCTCTACGTTCCTCATGTTCTCTACGTTCCTCATGTTCTCTACGTTCCTCATGTTCTCTACGTTCCTCATGTTCTCCACGTTCCTCATGTTCTCTACGTTCCTCATGTTCTCCACGTTCTCTCTGTGATGTTCTCCAGGGTTTCGCCAAGAGCCTCCTGCGTAGGGTGTCCCAGCGCAGCTCCATCCCGGGCAGCGGCGTGACCTTTGAGGTCGTGTCCAACATCCCCGGGGTCAGTCCTCCTTTGCCATTGTTACCGACGACCTCCGACCTCTCGGTGTTCGGTGATCCTAAGTGGGGGTGTGTTGTGCTCTCCCTGCGCAGGAGATCCAGGGGCCGGAGGACCGGGAGATGCTAGCCCGGCTAGCTGCTAGCATGGACGACAGCCAATCAGAGGCCAGTGAGGCGGCCATCGAGAAATACCTGCGCAGCGTCCTGGCGGTCGAGAACATCCTCGCCTTGGACCGCCTTCGACAGGTACACACACCTGCACACACACACACACACACACACACACACACACACACACACACACACACACACACACAGACACACACAGACAAACCTGTGTACACATACGCACACACCCACCAGTACATACACACACACCTGTACACACACACACACACACACACACCTGTACACACACAGAAACACCTGTTCACACACACAAGTACACAAAGACCTGTACACACACACAGACCTGTACACACAAACACATATTCACCTGTAGACACACACACACACACACACACACACACACACACACACACACACACACACACACACACACACACACACACACACACACACACCCCTGTACAAATGCACACTTGTACACACAGTCAGAATACTCTTTCTACAAGTGTGTGTGTGTGTGTGTGTGTGTGTGTGTGTGTGTGTGTGTGTGTGTGTGTGTATTGTGTGTAGGAGGTAGCTGTAAAGGAGCAGTTAGCCGTTAAAGGGTCCCCCAGACGCTATCTCAGCTCCCCCATCGTCAACCAGGTGAGTTAATTACACTAACCCACCTCCATACCATTAACCAACTAACTCAGGAAAATACTAAGTAATGTCTATCTACTAATGCTAACCAATGCTAACTAACTACCCTGGCCAGCTGTCTGCTAGCTGTCTGGATCTCTATGGCTCCACTAACCGCCTCAACAACATCAAGGTGAGATCACCTCCACCTGCTGCCGGGTTCTGTTCTAGGGCTCCGACCCTCGTTACACTCTAAAGGTGGAGAGATACAGTCTGTTAGAGGGACAGGTGTAACGCTGAAGGTGTAACGCAGCTACAGGTGTAACGCAGCTACAGGTGTAACCTAGCTACAGGTGTAACGTAGCTACAGGTGTAACGCAGCTACAGGTGTAAACTAGCTACAGGTGTAACGCAGCTACAGGTGTAACGCAGCTACAGGTGTAACGCTGAAGGTGTAACGTAGCTACAGGCGTTACGTAGCTACAGGTGTAACGCAGCTACAGGTGTAACGTAGCTACAGGTGTAACGCAGCTACAAGTGTAACGCTGAAGGTGTAACGTAGCTACAGGTGTAACGTAGCTACAGGTGTAACATAGCTACAGGTGTAACCTAGCTACAGGTGTAACGCAGCTACAGGTGTAACATAGCTACAGGTGTAATGCTACAGGTGTAACGTAGCTACAGGTGTAACATAGCTACAGGTGTAACCTAGCTACAGGTGTAACGCAGCTACAGGTGTAACATAGCTACAGGTGTAACGCTACAGGTGTAACGCTACAGGTGTAACGTAGCTACAGGTGTAACGCTACAGGTGTAACGCTACAGGTGTAACGTAGCTCAAGGTGTAACTCTACCACAGATGTTACGTAGCTACAGTCAGTTGTAGCGTAGCTCCAGGTGTAGCTCTACCACAGCTGTAGCGTATCTTCAGCTGTAGCATATCTCCAGGTGTAGCATAGCTTCAGGTGTAGCTCTACAACAGGTGTAACGTAGCTACAGTTGTAGCGTAGCTCCAGGTGTACCTCTGCCACAGGTGTAGCGTAGCTCCAGGAGTAGCGTAGCTCCAGGTGTAGCAAAGCTCCAGTTGTAGCTCTACCACAGGTGTAGCGTAGCTCCAGGTGTAGCTCTGCCACAGGTATAGCAGAGCTCCAGGTGTAGCTCTGCCACAGGTGTAGCCCCAGAGTGTTGTAACGGGTGGTGTTCCTCAGGGTTGGGAGAGCCACCAGGACCTCTTCTCTGCGTCTCCAAGCTCACGACGGACTCTACCGAGCTCCGCCTCCCAGACCCTGCACCCAAACCCCACACTCCTCCACCCAAATACAGGTCAGTACCCCCCAAACCCCACCCTCGTCCACCCAAATACAGGTCAGTACCCCCCAAACCCCACCCTCCTCCACCCAAATACAGGTCAGTACCCCCCAAACCCCACCCTCGTCCACCCAAATACAGGTCGGTACCCCCCAAACCCCACCCTCCTCCACCCAAATAAAGGTCAATACCCCTCAAACCTCTCACTCCATTTCCTCCTCCTCTCTCCTCTCTGCTCTCTAACTCCTCCTCTCTCCTCCTCCTCTCTAACTCCTCCTCTCTCCTCCTCCTCTCTAACTCCTCCTCTCTCCTCCTCCTCTCTCCTCCTCCTCTCTCCTCCTCCTCTCTAACTCCTCCGCTCTCCTCTCTCCTCTCCTCCTCCTCTCTCCTCCTCCTCTCTCCTCCTCCTCTCTAACTCCTCCTCTCTCCTCTCTGCTCTTCCTCCTCTCTAACTCCTCCTCTCTAACTCCTCCTCTTTACTCCTCCTCTCTGCTCCTCCTCTCTAACTCCTCCTCTCTAACTCCTCCTCCTCTCTAACTCCTCCTCTCTAACTCCTCCTCCTCTCTAACTCCTCCTCTCTAACTCCTCCTCTTTACTCCTCCTCTCTAACTCCTCCTCTCTAACTCCTCCTCTCTACTCCTCCTCTCTAACTCCTCCTCTCTAACTCCTCCTCCTCCTCTCTAACTCCTCCTCTCTCCTCTCAGCTCCTCCTCCTCTCTGCTCCTCCTCTCTAACTCCTCCTCTCTAACTCCTCCTGTCTAACTCCTCCTCTCTAACTCCTCCTCTCTAACTCCTCCTCTCTAACTCCTCCTCTCTAACTCCTCCTCTCCTCCAGGCAAGGCGGTTCCCAAGCTGCTCAACTTCCTGGTACCTGATGATAGAGAGGAGATGCCAGCCAATCAGCAGGTAGTAAACCCTTCAAGCCCCGCCTACCAGAGTCCATATCCTGTCCGAGTTCATATCCTGCTTTGTTTTAAGGGACACAATTATAATCCTGATGATAATGTAGTTAATTATGGATAATATCAATAGTCATTCATAACGATAGAGTGCTTTAGAAGAGAAATTAATAATAGAGATGGGACATTTCAGCCATTAGAAAGATCATACTATCCATACTATGATCATGTATCAACTATCCCAGCAGTATGCAGTCTCTCTGTGAGGCGGCAGAAGGTAACCTGGTGTTGTGTGATGTTCTCCCAGGCGGTTCCCACCATCATGGTCCAGTCCGCCAGTGTGGACGAGTCCCTCGGCCAGACCCCCGCAGTAAGTGCCCTCACAGCGAGCTAGCTAGCAGCTAGCGCCATGCTACCACCACAGGGACCGCAGAGTCGCTCCCCAGCCTCCCCAAAAGACTTACGGGTTCCCCTGGAACTGCATAGCCCCCACCCCCCCCCCCCACACCCCAGCCCACCCCTCTTACACACTTATTGTATGTTTTACGTCCTTGCACTTAAAAATAGTACTTCATCGTGCATTGTGTGTAGCGCCTTACCCTAGCGGTCTGGGTTGTCTACGGGGAATGGGTTAACCTAGTGATCGTTAGGGATTGGCACTTGGTTCTCTGAACAACCTTCCATTACCGACAGCGATATATTGTTGTTTCTCCTTCTTCTGACCAATGTACTTATTGTCAGACGACTTTTGGGAAAAGCGTCTGCTAAATGAATGTGAGTGTAACCGGGCGGTCGCTGTGATTCACGAGCTAACGGGAGGGTCGTGGCGTAGTTCCGCTCCGTTTCTTTCTTGCTGAGCGTAGTTCGTCTGTTTTCTGTCGACCCCCCCCCCCGAGTCGACCCTAACGCTGGCGTTGTCATGGAAACAGGTTCCCGCCCCGCACACCCTCCCACCGGAGGACCAACCGGAGGCTCCCTCCGTGTCCAGGCCACTCCCGCCCCCCGTCGTCCCGGAGACGAAGGACTCAGCCCACAGCCCCCTCAGCCAATCCTCCAGCGGCTACGCATCCACCAGCATCTCCACGGCGACGCTGTCGGACGTCTACACGCTGAGCTGGGACCTCCCCCCGTTGCTAGGCAACGAGGCCGAGCACCCGGAGGACCTGCCCACCTCCTCCTCCCCCTCCAAAGCCTTCCTTCAGTCCCTCCGACCGCCCGACCAATCGGAGCCCGGCTCAGACGAACAGGAAGTGAGTGAGGCGACGGAGCCATTCGGTGGAGATCAGGTGACATCATCTGGTCTTCTGGAACCGCAGGTTCTGACAGAACCACCAGAGCAGGGGGTCAACCAATCAGGACCCTTAGACCAGGAGGACAACCAATCAGGATCCTCAGAGCAGGAGGACAACCAATCAGAACCCTCAGACCAGGAGGACAACCAATCAGAACCCTCAGACCAGGAGGACAACCAATCAGGACCCTCAGACCAGGAGGACAACCAATCAGGATCCTCAGACCAGGAGGACAACCAATCAGGATCCTCAGACCAGGAGGTCAACCAATCACAACCCTCAAAGCAGGGGGTCAACCAATCAGGATCCTCAGAGCAGGGGGACAACCAATCAGGATCCTCAGACCAGGAGGACAACCAATCAGGATCCTCAGAGCAGGGGGACGACCAATCAGAAGCCCCGGTCCTGGAGAACAACCAATCAGAAGCCCCGGTCATTGAGAACAACCAATCAGAAGCCCCGGTCCTGGAGAACACCCAATCAGAAGCCCCGGTCCTGGAGAACACCCAATCAGAAGCCCCGGTCCTGGAGAACACCCAATCAGAAACCCCGGTCCTGGAGAACACCCAATCAGAAGCCCCGGTCCTTGAGAACAACCAATCAGAAGTCCCGTTCCTTGAGAACACCCAATCGGAAGCCCCGGTCCTTGAGAACAACCAATCAGAAGCGTCCTCAGCAGAACGATTGATGCAGGCAGAATCTGCCTCCTTCTCCACCTCCTCCTCTTCACCTCCTCCTGAAGACCTGGACCCAGTACCAGCTCTGGACCAGGTGGACCCAGTACCAGCTCTGGACCAGGTGGACCCAGAACCAGCTCTGGACCAGGTGGACCCGGACCCAGCTCTGGACCAGGTGGACCCAGTACCAGCTCTGGACCAGGTGGACCCAGAACCAGCTCTGGACCAGGTGGACCCAGTACCAGCTCTGGACCAGGTGGACCCAGAACCAGCTCTGGACCAGGTGGACCCAGAACCAGCTCCGCCCCTGGTGGACCTGGGGGAGGGGCTTCAGGAACCTCAGGACCCAACAATGACCCGGACCCCATCGGAACCAGACGAGCAGGAACCAACAGAACCAGTAGAGAGTTACTCTGGTCCCATCCCCGTCCTGACCTTTACCCCGGCGCTGGACCAGGACCAGGACCCTGTAGACCCTGAAGAACCAGCCCCGCCCTCTCAGACCACTGTCCCTGGTCCTCAGACCCAGGCCTCTGGTCCTAGTCCCAACACCCAGACCCCTGGTCCTGGTCCTGGTCCCCAGACCCCGGCTCCTGGTCCCCCCCAGACCCCTGCCCCTGGTCCCAAGACCCAGACCCAGACCCCTTCCCCTGGTCCCAAGACCCAGATCCCTTCCCCTGGTCCCAAGACCCCTGGTCCTGGTCCTGCTCCTGGTCTCCTCGTGGCCCAGACGGGGGCCCCTGTCCCGGGGCCCGTCGGGGCCACCAGCCCCTTTAAGATCCAGAAGGTCCAGAAGCTGAAGTCCTCCGACCTCAAGTCCTTCCAGCCGGTCCTCAAGGAGGAGGAGCTCAGCCCGGGGGCGGGGCTTACCCTCCCCGAGCCAATGGAGAGGCTGGAAATAATCTCAGACTCTGAGGACGCAGGCGGGACCAGAAGCGCCACGCCGGTCCCTGATTGGCTGAAGGAAGGGGAGTATGTGGCAGTGGGGACCAATAAGACGGGGACGGTCCGCTACGTGGGCCCGACGGACTTCGCCGAGGGGGTCTGGATCGGGGTGGAGCTGGAGGTCCCCGCAGGTACCCCCGCCGTTCAACTGCTCCACGCGGCCTGCAACACCTAGTGAAAGACCGCTCTACTGTAGAGCGTCTACTGTAGAACCACTCTACTGTAGAGCGTCTACTGTAGAGCGTCTACTGTAGAACCACTCTACTGTAGAGCGTCTACTGCAGAACCACTCTACTGTAGAGCGTCTACTGTAGAACCACTCTACTGTAGAGCGTCTACTGTAGAACCACTCTAGTGTAGAGCGTCTACTGCAGAACGTCTACTGTAGAACGTGTACTGTAGAACGTCTACTGTAGAACGTGTACTGTAGAACGTCTAGTGAAGAACGTGTACTCTACTGTAGAACAGCTCTACCTTTCCGATAAATACTATTGTATTATTAATACTAGTATGTATTATAAGTACTACTGTATAGATTATAAATACTACACTACAAATTATAAGTACTACATTATAAGTACTACTGTATACATTATAAATAATACACTATAGATTATAAGTACTACAGGATGCATTATAAGTACGACGGTATACATTATAAGTACTACAGTATACATTATACCTTATAAATAGTACAGTAAACATTATAAGTACTACACATTATAAGTACTACACAGTATACATTATAACTTCTGTGTATTTTTTTTCGCTCTCTGCAGGGAAGAACGACGGCTCCGTTGCCGGGCGGCGCTACTTCCTCTGTAACCACGGTTACGGCATGCTGGTGCGGCCCGACCGGGTCACCCGGGTCAAACGGCGCCGCCAACAGCGCCGCGGCGCCAACCTATCGGGATCCAGCCCCAACCTGGCTGCTCTCACCGCATTGGCTAAAGGAGAAGGGGGCGGGGCCAGCCGCAGCAAAGGGGAAAACCGCAAGTCGTGGAACAACTGATCATGTGATCTCCTCCTCCTCCTGCTGCTGGAGAGGAGGAGGAGGAGGAGGAGGAAGAGCGGACCTGCTCTTCTGTTCTCCTCTTCTCATCTCTCTGCTCCGCTATATCTCCTCTCTCCCTGACTCCTCCTCTCTCCTCCCTTCCTGCTCCTCCTCCTCCTCTCTCCTCCTCCTCCTCCTCCTCCTCTCTCCACCTCTCTCCCTCCTCCTCCTCTCTCCACCTCTCTCCCTGCTCCTCCTCCTCTCTCCTCTCTCCTCCTCTCTCCCTGACTCCTCCTCTCTCCTCCTCTCTCCTCCTCTCTCCCTGCTCCTCCTCCTCCTCCTCTCCTCCTCTCTCCTCTCTCCTCCTCTCTCCCTGACTCCTCCTCTCTCCTCCTCTCTCCTCTCTCCTCCTCTCTCCCTGACTCCTCCTCCTCCTCTCTCCTCCTCCTCCTCTCTCCTCTCTCCTCCTCTCTCCCTGCTCCTCCTCCTCTGATGGTCTCCTCTCTCCTCCTCTCTCCTCTCTCCTCCTCTCTCCCTGACTCCTCCTCTCTCCTCCTCTCTCCTCCTCTCTCCTCTCTCCTCCTCTCTCCCTGACTCCTCCTCCTCCTCTCTCCTCCTCCTCCTCTCTCCTCTCTCCTCCTCTCTCCCTGCTCCTCCTCCTCTGATGGTCTCCTCTCTCCTCCTCTCTCCTCTCTCCTCCTCTCTCCCTGACTCCTCCTCCTCCTCCTCCTCCTCCTCCTCTCTCCTCTCTCCTCCTCTCTCCCTGCTCCTCCTCCTCTGATGGTCTCCTTAACCAGAGAATGAGAGACTAATTAAAAACTACAAACTTGGTCTCCCTACGAGGAGTAGGAGGAGGTCCCTCTGAGACCAGCACATGACCTGGTCCAGACCAGTCTAGACCAGACTGTTTTAATAGTTTCAAACTCTGAAAGTATTTTCGCGGACCCTGACCGTATTGAGGCGTTTACAGCTGTACCAAGTTGAGGGGTTCTCTGAAATGTGCCTTCTAGAACCTTCTTGTGTTCTGAACCAGTCGACGGTTGGACCTCCTGACTTCCATTTTGCACCGTCTCTGTATAATTCGATCACTTTTTAACGATGTCGGGTGAGGTTACTGTTTAAGTGCTTTCTACTGCTGTTGGAGCTGGATTTGAATGTAATTTAGTAATGAGATGAGGAACTTGGGTTAATGAACACAACGGGGCAATGTTCTGTGTTCAAGAGTTCAGTCTTATTTATTTTACTGTGGCTTGTGAAGGAAATCAAAAGATTTTATAACAAATGGTGTTAAATAAACTTTATTCTACTCCTAAACAGAAATTATTCTTATGCAAGAATGTAAATTAATCGTTTTAAAACTCTTGTCATTTCCTAAGCCGTTTATATACATTTTAAAGATCTTAGGCATTGCCTTTAAAAAATACCCACACAATCATTTATATAGCTTTAATCTCTTTTACATTTTATAGATTCATATATATGTTTATATACTAAAATAAACACAAGTAAAAAAACAACAAAGAAACTGTACAAAAAAATGTAAATCGCCTACATTTTAATTACAGAACAGTCTACTGTCCAAAAAAGGCACTAAATTCTGAAATGGGCAACACAGTAATTTAGACAAACTGATATTAAAACAGCAGCTCAGCGCTCAAGGGATGAATAAAGGTGTTGTTCTTCCCACCGCCACTAGGGGGCTACGGGAACAACATGGAGCGCCCTGTCTTGTGTGACCCAGGTGGGGGCGGGGCCTAACCCACCTGCTGTGGGCTGCAAGGCGGTGGGAGGGGTTTCATGGGGAGTCAAACAGCATCAGCCCAAATGACCTCGCCCCCACCCCCAACCCAGATCCCAACCCGGTTCCTGAACCCATGTCCATCTGAAGAAGCAGGTGTTACCCTGGTTCTACGGTTGGCTGCCTAGCAACGCTGGATTCCTGCATCCCATAATGTCTTCAGTCCAAACCTCAGAAGCCCGCCTTTAAATGCTACATGGGCCTATCAGCACGCTCCACTCCCATCCAAACATCTGATTGGAGCTCCAGCAGGACTTCCATTCTGGAGGGGGAGGGGCCAGAGGCTACTTCCTGTCTTGAGGGGGAGGGGCCAGAGTCTACTTCCTGTCTTGAGGGGGAGGGGCCAGGGGCTACTTCCTGTTTTGAGGGGGAGGGGCCAGGGGCTACTTCCTGTCTTGAGGGGGAGGGGCCAGAGGCTACTTCCTGTCTTTAGGGGGAGGGGCCAGAGGCTACTTCCTGGCAGCGTTTTGTTGAAGCGTAACCAGTGACCCTTTTAGGTGCCGCACCGCCTCACACCCAGCAGAACCAGTACCACTAGCACCAACAGCACCCCCACCAGTACCACCAGTACCAACGCAGGGGGCGAAAATAACAAGATGGACGCCACAGATCGTCAGGCCGTCTGCTAACACCAGCAAAAATAAAAAGTATAAATACACATTTCAACGTTTATCATTTCTGTCTAGTGTTTAAAACTGACGAGCAACAACCCCCCCCCCCCCCCCTCCCCCTGGGCGGTCATGTGACCAGGCCGACGGGGAGGGGGGTCTGCGGGGTGAAGCCGTCTCATCGTCCTGTCACTCACACCGGGGGTCTGAACCCTCCGATCTGAGGAGTTCTGGCCGACCCGGGCAGGAGGAGCTTATCTCTGCTGGACGGCGGTCTCCAGAACCCCCACTGATTATTGATTATCGATCCATCATCGGTATAAGCGCTTAGTGTTCCTGCCCTCCTGTGAGGCACCTGAAGCAGCCAGCAGAACCTCCGTGTTCAGTCAGCCGAGGCCCCTGGAGACAGACCTGCTGTAGGGCCCCCGGGACCAGTCTGGACCTCCACCGTGGCCTGGGTCAGACCTCACCTCCTGGTCCTCCTCTGAACGCCAGGAGGGTGTCTGATCCAAACCCTCACGGCCTCTCCTTCAGCAGCAGCAGCAGCAGGAGGAGGAGGAGGAGGAGGAGGAGAAACCACTGAATACGTCTGCTGCAGGAGGCATCATGCCTCCCTCCATCACTAACCCCTCCATCACTAACCCCTCCATCACTAACCCTTACATCACTAACCCTTACATCACTAACCCCTCCATCACTAACCCCTCCATCACTAACCCCTCCATCACTAACCCCTACATCACTAATCTCTCCATCACTAATCTCTCCATCACTAACCCCTCAGGGTTGTCGGTTGAATTCCTAGCAGCTGTGACGATGATGAGGATGATGATGAAGCTGAGGATGTCCTTGCTGAGGAACGGTAGGATCCGTTAATATATATTTGTGTATATATATCTAGATATATGTATATACAGTAGAGTCATATTGAGGTCGAGGTTGACTGAGGATTGTTTCAGGTCGAGGGGGGGGAGGGGGGGGGGGGGCTTTGATTGTCCCATTGGAGGAGGAAGAGGAGGGTGAGTTGTTTTAGTCTCTCTGTTCACCCTGCTCTCTCTCCATGTGTGATGTCACTTCCTGTGCGGCAGCGTCACTCTTCCTCCAGCGTCTCGGTCTTTATCTCTCCTATTCCTACTCCTCCTCCTCCTCCTAGTGGTGCTCCTCCTACTCCTGCTCCTCCCCCCCGGGACAGTGCCAGGATGGTGTGATTGACAGCTGCCATCTCCACGGCGAGAGAGATGGGGTCCTGGTGCTCGCTCGGCCCCGTGCCGTCGTCCTGGCAACCAGAGGAGGAGAGGAAACAGTGTTTACCTGGAGTGTGCGCGTGCGTGTGCGTGTGTGTGTGTGTGCGTGTGCGTGCGCGTGTGTATGTGTTACCTGGGTGGGGGAGGTGGGCTCCAGGCGGTAGTATCCAAACTGTCGACTCAGGGGCCGCTTGTCGAAGTAGGGCAGGTCACACGCCTGGAGGTCAGAGGTCAGGGGTCACAATCATTTTGGGTTTCGAAGGAGGCAGCGGCAGGTTGAACAGCCAATCGTCACCTAGTACAGCCTGGTTAACCATTAAGGTCAAAGGTTAACCAGGGCGGAAGAGGAACCCTCCAGAAGGCCCCCGAGGTTCCAGGGTGGACCGGGGGGTGAAGTGGTTCAGCTCCCGGGCTCAGAGCTGCTCTCTGAAGAGGCCTCCAGCTCAGAGCTGCGCTCTGAAGAGGCCTCCAGCTCAGAGCTGCTCTCTGGAGAGGCCTCCAGCTCAGAGCTGCTCTCTGGAGAGGCCTCCAGCTCAGAGCTGCTCTCTGGAGAGGCCTCCAGCTCAGAGCTGCTCTCTGAAGAGGCCTCCAGCTCAGAGCAGCTCTCTGAAGAGGCCTCCAGCTCAGAGCTGCTCTCTGAAGAGGCCTCCAGCTCAGAGAGCTGATCAAAGCCACAGCCCAGAGGAGGTCACCAACCCAGAACCTTCTGGTGAACCCCTAGACCGCCTGTAAACTAGACAGATCACCAGTCTGTAGATCAGTCTGATCAACAGTCTGATCGCCAGTCTGTTTACCAGTCTGATCACCAGTCAGATCACCAGTCTGTTCAGCAGTCAGATCACCAGTCAGATCACCAGTCAGGTCACCAGTCTGTAAACCAGTCTGTAAACCAGTCTGTAAACAGTCAGATCAGCAGTCAGATCATAGGTCAGATCAGCAGTCTGATCACCAGTCTGATGAGCAGTCAGATCACCAGTCTGATTACCAGTCAGATCACCAGTCTGTTCACCAGTCTGTTCAGCAGTCTGATCAGCAGTCAGATCACCAGTCAGATCACCAGTCAGATCACCAGTCAGATCAGCAGTCAGTAGGGTACCTGCTCTGAGAAGTCGTTGGCGTCGAGCTCGTCGCTGTTGGAGTGGCCCCCGGGGGACTGCACCTCGATGCCGTGGCTCTCCAGGATTGTGGCTTCTTAGAGAGAGACACAGTCACACTCTGGATCACTCCTCCCTGGAGCAGCACTGCTCCTCACTGGAGCAGCACTCCTCACTGGAGCAGCACTCCTCCTCACTGGAGCAGCACTGCTCACTGGAGCAGCACTCCTCACTGGAGCAGCACTGCTCACTGGAGCAGCACTGCTCACTGGAGCAGCACTCCTCCTCACTGGAGCAGCACTCCTCCTCACTGGAGCAGCACTGCTCACTGGAGATCCACTTCCCACTGGAGGTTCACTCTTTATATAAATGATCCACTTCACTCCTAACCTAGATTCTCACTCTTTCCATAGATGATCACCCCTGATATGAATGATCACTCCTAATCTGGAGCATCACTCTTTATATTAATTATCATTCCTAATCTGGAGCATCACTCTTTATATTAATTATCACTCCTAATCTGGAGCATCACTCTTTATATTATTATCACTCCTAATCTGGAGCATCACTCTTTATATTAATTATCACTCCTAATCTGGAGCATCACTCTTTATATTAATTATCACTCCTAATCTGGAGCATCACTCTTTATATTAATTATCACTCCTACTCCAGATTATTCTTGAGGAATAATAATCTGCATTATTAGTAAAGTGTTTACCTATGTTGGCGCGGCGTTTGATCTCCTTGCGGCGGTTAGCGAACCAGTTGTACACCTTGAGAGACGTGACGCGCTCCAGGTCAGACAGCTTCTTACCTGGAGAGGAGGAGGGGGGGGGGGGGGAGAGAGGAGAGGGAGGAGGTGGGGGAGGCAGAGGAGGAGGAGGAGGATGGGGAAGAGGAGGCAGAGGAGGAGGAGGAGGAGGAGGGAGAGGAGGAGGAGGAGGAGGAGGAGGAGGATGGGGATGGGGAGGAGGAGGGGATAAACACACGTTAGGATCCATCTGAACGGCCTGCTGTCCCACTGAGGCGAGGATGATCTGATGATCCTCTCCCATGGCAACACCATCAGGACCATCTGAAGGCGCGGTGGGCACGTGTTACCACGGTGACCGGGGGAGGACGGAACGGCGCAGTGTCGGGCGGTCGTCGTGGTTACCTGGTTTCTGGATGACGGCGTTGCAGGCGTTGGCGACCTCCTCCCGCTTGGCCTCGTCGGGGTACTGGTTGTCGTTGAAGTAACTTTATTCGCACAACGCAACACGACAAGCATTCATTACATCACCATGGGAGGTGCAGTTCTGGTTCATTCCAAACAATTAGGTTAAATATCTCTCTCTCTGTCTGTCTGTCTGTCTGTCTGTCTGTCTGTCTGTCTGTCTGTCTGTCTGTCTGTCTGTCTGTCTGTCTCTGTCTCTGTCTCTCTCTCCCCCTCTCTCTCTCTCTCTGACTCCCTCTCTCTCTCTCTCTCTCCCCCTCTCTCCCTCTCTCTCTCCCCCTCTCTCTCTCTCTCTCTCTCTCTCTCTCTCTCTCTCTCTCTCTCTCTCTCTCTCTCTCTCTCTCTCTCTCTCCTCTCTCTCTCTCTTCACCTCTCCATCACCGCTAGACACTCCTTCCTCCAGGTGAAGCGACTTCCTCTTCGAAGCCGGAAGGCTCCGGGGGCGGAGCTAATGGGGGGCGGGGTCTGGCGCCACTCCATCTCCTCCAGGGCCAATGGGGCGGGCCGCATGTTCAGAGTGGCACCTGGAACCAGGAAGTAAGCAGGAAGTCCTGGTTAAGAGGCACACACACACACACAGAGACACACACACACACACACACACACACACATACACACAGAGACACACACACAGAGACAGACACAAACACACAAATACACACACACAGACACAGACACACAGACACAGACACACACACACAGAGACACACACACACACACATACACATATACACCTACCCATAAAAACAAACACACACACACACACACACACACACACACACACACACACACACACCTGGGCTGGTCTTCTCCAGCGTGTACCAGCGGTAGAAGGCTCTCTTCTTCTGCTCACTCAGGTCCGAGCCGTGCTGCAGCAGCCAATGGGAGATCCGGCTCTGGCTGATACCTGCAGCAACAGCCAATCACAGGACAGCTCAGTCATCTCTACCGGTCAGTCGGTTGTCGTTTGCCTAGCAGGTTAACATTAGATGAGACTTTTTTTTTTCTTTCCCTTTTTTAACACATCATACTGTAAATGTGGTTGCTGTGGTAACGAGGAGGCGGACTGACCGGTCACCTGGGCGACCACGGCCTGGGAGATCCGCCTGTTCCCCAGAAACGCCTTGATCTCCTCCTTCACCAGACTGCTGTCCCTCCTACACACACACACACACACACACACACACACACACACACACACACACACACACACACACACACACACACACACACACACACACACACACACACAGTCAAGAGGATAGAATCTGTCAAGAGGATAGAATCTGGCGCGTCCCACCCCCAGGTGGGACGCGCCCTCATAACCCCTCATAACCCCTCATAACCCCCTACTTCCATGCTCCTTCTCCCCCTGCTATATAAAGCCCCGCCCATGTGTCATTAAGCCCCGCCCCTGCGGCATTAAGCCCCGCCTATCCGATCTCGTGATCACTAGTGTCTGATGAATAATATGTAAATAGGACTGCCTCTCTCTCTGCTCGGTGCTAAGATTAGACTCAGCCTCGCTCTTATAACATCCAATCAGCAGTCTGCTGGTGGGAATGTGCTTCTTCATGCCAAATAAAGATTTTCAAATTGAATTTAAATTGAATCTAGATGAACAGAAAGTGACAGATATCCAGGTCGAGAGAGAGAGAGAGAGAGAGAGAGAGAGAGAGGAGAGAGAGAGAGAGAGAGAGAGAGAGAGAGAGAGGAGAGAGAGGAGAGAGAGAGAGAGAGAGAGAGAGAGAGAGAGAGAGAGAGAGAGAGAGAGAGAGAGAGAGAGAGAGAGAGAGAGAGAGAGAGAGAGAGAGAGAGAGAGAGAGAGAGAGAGAGAGAGACTACAGCGCCACCCCTGGTGGACCAGGTCTCTGCTCTAATTAGCGCCACTTAACGAGGTATCAGCTGGCCCTGATTACAGCCAATCAGGAGACAGGGCCCGTGTGGTCTCTGGTTAGTTTGGTTACTGGTGGAGGACAGCGTCCTGTAGGGTTCACTACAGGGGGGGGTCGGTCACCTCCCGGGTCCCCAGGGGGGTCTGACCCAGCAGGGGTACAGCAGCCCGCGGGGTCCGGGACCCCGATAGGTTAACGTCCAGATCAGCGGCTCATTGTTGTGATTTAGCTTAGCTTAGCTTAGCTTAGCCCTCATAGCCCCCCAGGTGGGACGCGCCCTCATAACCCCCCAGGTGGGACGCACCCTCATAGCCCCCCAGGTGGGACGCGCCCTCATAACCCCCCAGGTGGGACGCGCCCTCATAGCCCCCCAGGTGGGACGCGCCCTCATAGCCCCCCAGGTGGGACGCGCCCTCATAGCCCCCCAGGTGGGACGCGCCCTCATAGCCCCCCAGGTGGGACGCGCCCTCATAGCCCCCCAGGTGGGACGCGCCCTCATAACCCCCCAGGTGGGACGCGCCCTCATAGCCCCCCAGGTGGGACGCGCCCTCATAGCCCCCCAGGTGGGACCCGCCCCCAGCTCTGACTCCTCCCAGGAGCAGCGTGTTCATTGGTTGTGGTCTGACTGACGTGCGGAGAGGCAGGGGGAGGAGCTGAGATGGACGATCATAAACACCCTTTACCGGCAGGTCAAGGTGAGTGGGCTTTCTTAAGTGGTTTCTATAGTGACGGCGGGCACTTTTAGACCCCCCCCCCCCCCTGTTAGCCTCCAGCAGCTAGAAGCCTCAGTTATGGATCCATAATAATAATAATCCATAATCCACAGAGCAGCTGCAGCCGGAGCAGCATGACTCCACACACCGCCTGCACCTCGTTACGCACTTACTGTATGTGGTACCTCCTAGCACTTAATGTACACACTTACTGTATGTGGTACCTCCTAGCACTTAATGTACACACTTACTGTATGTGGTACCTCCTAGCACTTAATGTACACACTTACTGTATGTGGTACCTCCTAGCACTTAATGTACACACTTACTGTATGTGGTACCTCCTAGCACTTAATGTACACACTTACTGTATGTGGTACCTCCTAGCACTTAATGTACACACTTACTGTATGTGGTACCTCCTAGCACTTAATGTACACACTTACTGTATGTTGTACCTCCTAGCACTTAATATACACACATTATTGGCCCGCTGATAATATCGGTGGGCCGATATGTTAGGGAAATCTGTTTATGTTTTGTTACGCATTTCTCGAATTTCTTTTTAAAATATATATCGGCCGATTAATCGGAATATCGGTATCGGCCTTAGAAATCCTTTATCGGTCGGGCTCTATTCCTGACACTTAATGCACACACCACACCTAATGTATGTTGTACGTCCTGGCACTTAATGTAAACATTTACTGTATGTCGTAAGTCCTCGCACTTAATGCACACTACACACTTATTGTATGTTGTACGTCCGGGCACTTAAAAACAGTACCTAGCATGGTGTAGCATCTTATCCTAGCTATCTTTGTTGTCTACGGGGAATGGGTTAACCTAGTGATTGTTAGTGCTTGGCACTTGGTTGTATGAACATCCTTACTGTACCGACAGAGATATATTGTTGTTTCTCTTCTTCTGACAAATTGACTTATTGTGAGTCGCTTTGGAGGTCAGCAACAATACTGACCTCTAACCACAACATTACTGACCTCTAACCACAACATTACTACTGACCTCTACACAACATTACTGACCTCTACACAACATTACTGACCTCTAAACACAACATTACTGACCGCTACACAACATTACTGACCTCTACACAACATTACTGACCTCTACACAACATTACTGACCTCTACACAACATTACTGACCTCTAAACACAACATTACTGACCTCTACACAACATTACTGACCTCTACACAACATTACTGACCTCTAAACACAACATTACTGACCTCTACACAACATTACTGACCTCTAACCACAACATAACTGACCTCTAAACACAACATTACAGACCTCTAAAAGCAACATTACTGACCTCTAAACACAACATTGTCCCAGCTAGCCTTCCCAGCCGTCGGCCAATCAGCAGGCTCCGCTCCCGGCTGACGGAGCTCTCTGATTGGTGCCTCACCTCATCAGCTCCTCCACCTTGTCGTCCACCTCCAGGTCGTCCTCGGCAGCGTCGAACCCGAAGCCCCGCCCCCCCAGGGCGCTGTGCAGCGCGTAGCGCGGCGGCGACAGCTTCCCATTGGCTGTCTCCCGCCCGTTGTGTGCCAGCGTCGCCATGGAGACCGGGGAGGAGGGGACCAGGGCGGAGGCCGGCGGGGGGGCGGGGGGAGGGGAGGGGTCGAAGCTGTTGCTGGGAGACGGCGAGAGCGTGGCGGGGGCGGGGCCGGGGCGGAACAGCGTCTGCGTGGAGGCGGAGACCCGGGCCGAGGCCCCGCCCCCCTCGCCGCCCTCGGCCCCGTTGAGGCCGGCGTCGGCGCCGTTGCAGGAGGAGGAGGAGGCGTGGGCGGGGCCCGAGGAGGAGGAGGAGGAGGAGGCGCGGCGGCGGCCGAACTTGTCGCCGTGCTCGCGGTCGAGGCGCTCCAGCGTGTCCACGGCGTGCAGGATGTGGCGCCGCGCCATCCCCGACCGCCGCAGCCGCTGCAGCAGGTCCACCTGCTCGATGGTGAACCGCGGCTCCTCCACGAACTCTGACATCCTGCTGGGGTCGCCCGGGGGGGGTCAGGGGTCAGCAGGGGGTCAGGGGTCAGCCAGGGCGTCAGGGGTCAGCCGGGGGTCAGGAGGATGGAGGGAGGGAAAACACAAAGCAGTTGAGAAACAGACGGAGAGAAGGAAGGCGACTGCAGCACAAGAGAGAGAACAACATTCAAGGAGAGAGGAGGGAGGAGAGGGAGAGAGGTGACGAGATGAAAATAAAGTTCACTGCTGAGGAAGGAGAGAAAGAGAAGGAGGGAGAGAAGTCAGAGAGGAGGAGGGCGGGGAAAGGAGAGAGGAGAGAGGTGAGAGGAGAGGAGGAGTGAGTGGGGGGGGGGGGGGGCAGAAGGAGCAGTTATTTCTGGCCGGCGGTGCGGTGGTGCAGAGTCACCTTGGCGGCTGACGATCGAGAGACAGACTGCTGTGGGCTCAGGCACGCCCTCACACCACCAGGCAGAGAGTGAGACAGCAGTGAGTGAGACAGCAGAGAGTGAGACAGAAGAGAGTCAGACAGCAGAGAGTGAGACAGCAGAGAGTCAGACAGCAGAGAGTGAGACAGCAGAGAGTGAGACAGCAGTGAGTGAGACAGAAGAGAGTGAGACAGCAGTTAGACAGCAGTGAGTTAGACCGCAGAGAGTCAGACAGCAGAGAGTGAGACAGCAGAGAGTCTAACAGCAGAAAAGGAGACAACAGAAAGTGAGACAGCAGAGAGTGAGACATCAGAGTGAGCGGGCAGAGAGTGAGACCGCAGAGAGTGAGACAGCTGAGAGTCTGACAGCAGAGAGTGATACAGCAGAGAGTCTGACAGCAGAGAGTCTGACAGCAGAGAGTGAGACAGCTGAGTCTGACAGAGAGTGAGACAGCTGAGAGTCTGACAGAGAGTGAGACAGTGAGAGTCTGACAGAGAGTGAGACAGCTGAGAGTCTGACAGCAGAGAGTGAGACAGCAGAGTCTGACAGAGAGTGAGACAGCAGGGCTGTATCTCTCTGGCCCCCAGGAGGAGTCCCGGTCCAGGACCCGGTCCAGGACTGGGTCTCCTCCCGGGTCCAGGCCCCCAGCTGGCGGTTCAGTTCAAAAGTAATAACACACGGGTTCAGATCAGTGGGTTCTGGACCGAACCGTCTGAGTAAATCTTTAACCACCTCTCCTCTCCCAGACCCTGACCGGTCCTCCTCCCCTCCCCCAGTAGACCAGTCCCCCCCCCCCCCCCCTGACCCCTGACCCCTGGCCGCGTACTGAACCAGTACAACGGTGATGGTGACCTGTGAGACCACACTCCTCCGGTCCGACCGGATCCTTGCTTAACCACTAACCGGTCAATCATTCACCGACCCGCTCAACCAGCTCATCAGGACGGTTAACTATTGTCCGGAGTGGATTCCACTGGTTCAGCTGGTTATCCGGAGATAAGACACCAGCACCTCCCACCATTCTCCTATTTAAATCCACACTTTAGGATCCCGCTACAGAGCCGTCGCTCTCCCTGTCGGTGAAGCCTTCTGACGCGTGCTCCCTCCCTGCTGCCCAACACCCCGTCCTCTCGCAGGTCCCCCACCAGCTCTCTTCACGGTCCTGGTCTCGTAGTGACGACGGCGGTCATGGTTACTGAGTGTATCGCGATGTTATCACGGCGGTCAGACCTCTAGCGTGACTCAGGCCCCAGGCAGGGCTGCCGGGTCTGTTCCCTTCGGGCCGAGCCTCCTGCCCCACGTCACGGCTCGTCTGCAGGCCGTGTGGCGGGCGGTCCCGGCGGGCTGCAGCGACAGCGCCGCACACGCACAGCTGCAGGAATGCACGGCACATCTGGAGCGTAGAGAGGCCCCCTGGAACCACGTCGGGGCCCCTGGCTCCGCGGCAAAGGTCTGACGCCCTCTGCCCACCGGCTAACGTCGCTGTGCCCGCCTGCAGCAGGACGCTGCAGAACCCACAGACCCTACTGACCCACCAGACCCTACTGACCCACCAGACCCTGCAGACCCTACTGACCCACCAGACCCTGCAGACCCTACTGACCCACCAGACCCTGCAGACCCTACTGACCCACCAGACCCTACTGACCCACCAGACCCTGCAGACCCTACTGACCCACCAGACCCTACTGACCCACCAGACCCTACTGACCCACCAGACCCTACAGAACCCACAGACCCTACAGACCCTGAAGACCCTACAGACCGTGCAGACCCCACATACCCTATAGACCCTACAGAACCTCCAGGCTATACAGACCAACCAGCCCTACAGGATCCTACAGACCCACCAGACCCCACAAACCCTACATACCCTACAGACCCACCAGATATACCAGACCCCACTTAGCCTACAGGACCCTAGACCCTACAGACCCCACAAACCCACCGGACCCTACAGACACCGCAGACCCTCAGGACCCACCAGCCCTAAAGACCCTACCGATCCTACAGACCCTACCGATCCTACAGACCCTACCGTATCCTACAGACCCTACAGCCCCAGCTGGACCAGCGGCTCGTTTAAAGGGTTCCGTGTGGTGGTCCTCGCAAGGAACCCGGGGGTCCGGGACGTCGTTCCGCGGCATCAGCCCGGCTAATTGACTGTCTGATGGTTAGCATAGCAGGCTAGCTGCAGTACCGGGCGCCAGAGAGGTGTTAATAACATGATAATAACAACACAACAGCGCCCACCTACCTTCAGACCGGGACCATCCAACTACACCTCACCGATAAACCTCCTGGCTGGAGTACTCAGGGTCGGAGGGCTTCAATCAGAGGAGAATGGTTAGCATCGCTGCTTTGTCTGACTGACAACAGACATACTGCCTACCGCTGAACCGAAATCATGGGAATCGTTCCCGGGTCATGGGAGTTGTAGTTCTATTCGCACCGCGGCCTAAGCTAAGGCATTGATTATCTCGCGTTAAGAACTACAAGTTCCCACAACGTGAGAAGACGTAGAGATCAGTGAACTACAGTGAATACATCTGTAATGCTGATCATACAATAAGGATATGGGTGGAATTCACATTTTAGACCAATTCTTAATCGATAAAGTAGGTAAAACATAAAATCTTGAAGGAAATTAAAACCTGGTGTTTCTCTGAACCCCCTCAAAGCACCTGGTTAAAAGCCTTGCTGCCTTCTTTTTGCATGTTCAACCCAAACGAAGTGTGTAGTTGGTGCATCTGTCCCCTAGATGGCGCTGCGGTGCTTATGTTCCACTCCCTGCGGTCCGTCTGTCCCGTGGTAAGGAACCACGGCCTGTCTACATGCCGTCCATCCAGAGCCGGATTAAATAAATGGACTACACTAGGCAGACTGTATTTTTTGGGCCCCCCTCCATCGATAACCTAACCTAACCCTAACACTTACCAAAGTTACTAATAAAAGTTAATTCACATTTTACATAGCGTAGTCTTTGGTTACAAGTTGGTTATTTGTACGCCAAAATAAGTCATGTGTTGTATATTAAACAGTCTATCAGACTATTTTTTGATTTTTATTATTTATACGTTATTACACGGCTCTATTAAATGCTATTAAATTATCCTTATCTTATCCATTGCCAGTGTCATTGTTAAGGCAGTAGTCCCAGTAAATCACCAATAGGTGTCACGGTGTCAGCATTGCTATGTAAACAGAGCAAAAAAGATAAATGTAGTAAGCTATTGCATTTTGCAGAAAATCTTAATTAAATGTGTTGATTAAATTGAAAAGTTAAATAAGTAGTCAAATATACAAAGACTAATAAAATATGCAGTCAGAGAAAGTGTGCTGTAGTGGTAAAGATGTTTATTTTCATGGACAAGCATCACCTATCTTCAATTTTCCAACACTCTCATTTAGCATGCTCCACTCAGGGATAATCTTCAGCCTTCCAGCACCACAGGCCTCCATTGCAGTAGAAACACATCTTGACAGCATCATCACGATCTTGTGGAGAAATAATAAAATGTATATATAAGCTGAAAGACAGCTGTTTGAGATTTGAATATACCGGTACTTGGTTTGTTCCTCATATTTCATTTCATTATAGTAGAAAGTATAGCCCTATATTATGCATTTCATTTATATGCATTCACTTTACTTATTAAGATTTAGATTTTTAAATGGAAAACTTACATTTACAGATGCTTTCTCCTGAGTTTTGATGAGGCAAAGTCCTCTATAATGTCTTCAAAATCCAGGGAGGTTGTAAATCTATTCTCAATTGCCAACAGGGCAAAGGCATTCTGTTTTTTTTCTGTTACTGTTGCTCTCCGGTATGTTTTCACTCTTTTCATCGTAGAAAATGACGGCGCTGATGTTGACGGCGCCACAGCGTCTTCCGCTGTCTTCACAGCTGTCGGACGGCTGCCCGACAGAAACTTCTGTAAAGCCCCCCGCTGTTTCTTCTTTTGTTCCTCTTCATTTTTTTCTTTTTATGTTTTGCCGCACCCAAAAGCATCTTGAATGTTAGCCTACACAAGAAACGACCTGCCTGCTAGCTTTATTGTTCCGCTTAGTCTTGACCCGCTGACCTCCTCTCGGACTTAACTGATTGGCGTTAAAGGCACCCAGTGCAACTTTATGTAAACATTCAATGAAAAATAAACATTCAATTTCTAGTCTTTTTTACACGTAGTAAGTTTCAATAACTCCATACCATTACATATCGACATTCAAGGAGCAAAGATGAGACGTCGCTGTGTGGTGAGAACTGATAGAAAATCGTAAACAACAACAATCGCCGGTGGGGAGAAGCCATTTTTCCATTGACTGGAAGCCTGCTTTATTTATTGTAGGTTACAAAAAATAAAGAAAATGGCGGCATTGTTGTTGTTATCGATTTTCTATCAGTAGACTAGAAATTGAATGTTTATTTTTAAGCCTCGAAAGTTGCACTGGGTGCCTTTAATGTGACGTAACGTTAAGATAAACAACGTCACTATTTTTACTTAATTAATATATATTGATATATTATCACTGAAATAAATAGTAGGCAGGACATTTGTATTGGCTATTTAATTATTATTATTATTATTATTATTTTTTTTACTTCTGTCTGGGCCCCCCCCCGCCGATCAGGCCCTAGGCACGTGCCTAGTTTGCCTTTGGGTTAATCCGGCTCTGCGTCCATCGAGGCCTGTGATAAAGTGCAGAGCAGTCGTTTGGGTTACGGGCGCATCAGCAAGGTTATTACTTGGTTTCAGGCAACCAGATATCCAAGAGTCTGACTCGGTTAAGACCTCTGAGGTGTAGAGACCCACCTACAGGCGGACTGCTGTCTGACCTCTCCCCCTTGGATCATCTGTTCCAGTGAAACTGTGTCCTCAGCTCTGACGTCATCTGCTTCGTCAGGCTCAGTAGAACGCTCCCATCAAATCTTCCTCGAGCAAGGGAATCAAAACTCATCGATTTGATTGAATCATTCTTAATGTAATTTAAATCTAATAAAATACATTGAATTATACTTACTTTAACTCAACATTAAATTAACTATAGATAGGAGTATGATCCACAACCCACCCACAAATGTGCAACCAATGATTTAAAATGAAAAAAAAAGAGAGTTTGAGTTGAATGTTGAATGTCTTACGATAAATAAAAGTCAAGTTGGATATTTACCGACAAAAGACCTTGTTCCAAGTGCCTGGTTCAGCTGTGGTCTACACTGTCGAAAGAGGTTCTAGAGACAGAAGTATACGACGTATAATAACATTCAAGCCTTTACTCAATAGGTGGATGGATCTCCTTCACCTCTATGGCCAAACAGCTTGAGAGGAGCCTCCACAACGTTACTCTGTAGCTGTGGAGGCTGCAGACTGCTGGCTGGCTGACTGACTGACTGACTGACTGCCTGACTGACTGACTGACTGACTGACTGCCTGACTGACTGACTGACTGACTGACTGACTGACTGACTGACTGACTGACTGGCTGACTGGCTGGCTGACTGACTGACTGACTGGCTGGCTGACTGACTGACTGACTGGCTGGCTGACTGGCTGGCTGACTGGCTGGCTGACTGGCTGGCTGTTGGGCTGAAAAGAGGGTGAAGGAGTGATAGGAGAGGGTGGAGGAGTGATAGGAGACTAAGGAGAGGGTGGAGGAGTGATAGGAGAGGGTGGAGGAGTGATAGGAGACTAAGGAGAGGGTGGAGGAGTGATAGGAGAGGGTGGAGGAGTGATAGGAGAGGGTGGAGGAGTGATAGGAGAGGGTGAAGGAGTGATAGGAGAGGGTGGAGGAGTGATAGGAGAGGGTGAAGGAGTGATAGGAGAGGGTGAAGGAGTGATAGGAGAGGGTGGAGGAGTGATAGGAGAGGGTGGAGGAGTGATAGGAGACTAAGGAGAGGGTGGAGGAGTGATAGGAGAGGGTGGAGAGGGTGGAGGAGTGATAGGAGAGGGTGGAGGAGTGATAGGAGACTAAGGAGAGGGTGGAGGAGTGCTAGGAGACTAAGGAGAGGGTGGAGGAGTGATAGGAGACTAAGGAGAGGGTGGAGGAGTGATAGGAGAGGGTGGAGAGGGTGGAGGAGTGATAGGAGAGGGTGGAGGAGTGATAGGAGACTAAGGAGAGGGTGGAGGAGTGCTAGGAGACTAAGGAGAGGGTGGAGGAGTGATAGGAGAGGGTGGAGAGTGATAGGAGAGGGTGGAGGAGTGATAGGAGAGGGTGGAGGAGTGATAGGAGAGGGTGGAGGAGTGATAGGAGAGGGTGGAGAGGGTGGAGGAGTGATAGGAGAGGGTGGAGGAGTGATAGGAGAGGGTGGAGGAGTGATAGGAGAGGGTGGAGGAGTGATAGGAGAGGGTGGAGGAGTGATAGGAGAGGGTGGAGGACTGATAGGAGAGGGTGGAGGACTGATAGGAGAGGGTGGAGGAGTGATAGGAGAGGGTGGAGGAGTGCTAGGAGACTAAGGAGAGGGTGGAGGAGTGATAGGAGAGGGTGGAGAGTGATAGGAGAGGGTGGAGGAGTGATAGGAGAGGGTGGAGGAGTGATAGGAGAGGGTGGAGGAGTGCTAGGAGACTAAGGAGAGGGTGGAGGAGTGCTAGGAGAGGGTGGAGGACTGATAGGAGAGGGTGGAGGAGTGATAGGAGAGGGTGGAGGAGTGCTAGGAGAGGGTGGAGGAGTGCTAGGAGACTAAGGAGAGGGTGGAGGAGTGCTAGGAGAGGGTGGAGGACTGATAGGAGAGGGTGGAGGAGTTATAGGAGAGGGTGGAGAGTGATAGGAGAGGGTGGAGGAGTGATAGGAGAGGGTGGAGAGTGATAGGAGAGGGTGGAGGAGTTATAGGAGAGGGTGGAGGAGTGATAGGAGAGGGTGGAGGAGTGGTGGAGAGGGTGGAGGAGTTGGAGGAGGGGGGCAGACCCTAACAGGTGTTGTGTATTAGCGCTCCACCGCCTCCTCCCCCTCCCTAGCGGCCCCCCCCCCCCCCCTGGCCCGGGGACAACAGAGACGTTGGAGCCCATTATGGGGGGGTATGGTAATGTGAGTTCCCCCCCCCCCCCCCCGCCGGCCCCATGGGGTGGAGGAGCAGGCCGGCCTCTCCGGGCTCCCTGGGTCTCAGGGGGGGGGTCTGCCCAGAGCTCCAGGGAGGGACCGGGCTCATGTCTGACGTTCACCCCCTGGAGCCCCAGACCCCTGGAGCCCCAGACCCCTGGAGCCCCAGACCCCTGGAGCCCCAGACCCCTGGAGCCCCAGACCCAGACCCCTGGAGCCCCAGACCCCTGGAGCCCCAGACCCAGACCCTTAGAGCCCCAGACCCCTGGAGCCCCAGACCCAGACCCTTAGAGCCCCAGACCCCTGGAGCCCCAGACCCAGTCCCCTGGAGCCCCAGACCCCTAGAGCCCCAGACCCCTGGAGCCCCAGACCCCTGGAGCCCCAGACCCCTAGAGCCCCAGACCCAGACCCTTAGAGCCTTAGAGCCTTAGAGCCCCAGACCCCTGGAGCCCCAGACCCAGACCCTTAGAGCCCCAGACCCCTGGAGCCCCAGACCCAGTCCCCTGGAGCCCCAGACCCCTAGAGCCCCAGACCCAGTGTCTTGGAGCCCCAGACCCAGTCCCCTGGAGCCCCAGACCCAGTGTCCTGGAGCCCCAGACCCAGTCCCCTGGAGCCCCAGACCCAGTCCCCTGGAGCCCCCAGTCCCTCCGGACCTTGTCACTTCCCGTTACCCTCAGTGTGTTCCAGTGCGGCCCCATTAGTCTCCGGCAGCTGGACCGCTGGGTAAGGAGACCCAGATGTGGCCGTCGGGAGGAGGCAGGGCCCAGCTCCTCACAGTCCCAGGGCTCCGCTCTGTGAGCGTCGTTGGATGGAACGAGGAGGGCTCGTTGGATTGGATGGATGTCCCCGGCTGGATGTGTGTCTGAGGGGTTTGTATCGGGACGGACGGACGGAGGGGACCGTCATGTTTGATCTGAAGACTCAAGCCAAGACGGCGTTGTATTCGTCCGCCATTTTTGGGTGTTGACCACGCTGCTTCAACGCACCAGGACTCCGGTCTGAGACCTGGACTGTGGACCAGGACTCCGGTCTGAGTCCTGTACCGTGGACCAGGACTCAGGTCTGAGTCCTGTACTGCGGACCAGGACTCAGGTCTGAGTCCTGGACTGTGGACCAAGACCCAGGTCTGAGTCCTGGACTGTGGACCAGGACTCAGGTCTGAGTCCTGGACTGTGGACCAGGACTCAGGTCTGAGTCCTGTACTGTGGACCAGGACTCCGGTCTGAGTCCTGTACTGTGGACCAGGACTCAGGT
>NC_079432.1:17619023-17664756 GCF_026213295.1 Gadus chalcogrammus | reverse complement strand
AGAGAGAGAGAGAGAGAGAGAAGAGGAGAGGAGAGAGAGAGGAGGGGAGAGAGGAGAGAGGTATAGGGAGAGAGGAGGAGAGAGAGAGAGAGAGAGAGAGATGAGAGGAGGAGAAGGAGGAGAGAGGAGCGAGAGAGGGAGAGAGAGAGATAGAGAGAGAGAGAGTAGAGAAGGAGAGAGGAGAGAGATAGAGAGAAAGAGAGAGAGAGGGAGAGGAGCAAGGAGAGAGAGAGAGGGGAGAGGGAAGGGGAGGGAGAGGGGAGAGGGAGATAGAGAGAGAGGGAGAGAGGGAGGATGGGAGAGAGAGAGGAGAGAGTAGAGAGGAAGGATAGGGGAGAGTGAGAGTGAGAGAGAGAGAGGGGAGAGGGAGAGAGAGGAGAGAGGGGAGAGAGAAGGGGAGAGAGAGAAAAGAGAGAGGAGAGAGAGAACGGGATAGGACAGAGATGACAGAAGTTTGAGAGAAGTACTACACCAGAAGTCAAGGTTCGGTGGCGGTGGATCATCTATCTGGGTGCGTAGCGGAGTCGAGGGCAAGTTGGTCACGGGATGGTCTGCATGACGGAACTGCTGGTAACCGTGGAAATTAAGCCCTACCATTACTCATTGAATCAAATAAATGTCAGAAGAGCATCTTCTATGGAAACATTCTTTAATGAGGTAGTTGTAAAGCAGGTGCTGTGTAACCTGTGATACAAGAAGGTTATCACCGTGTAAAAGGAGAGGTGTACCAAGTTCAGAGTCCTCAGCCAAGGTGCATTGAAAAAGCTATACATGAGTGTACAGCAGCTTACAACAAGTGAGAAAATTCTGAACATCTATGCTTTGGTCAATGTTCTTTCATATACTGTATGTAATCATGAATCCCATCGTCTCATCTCATCATCTTATTATTTGAATGCTATGCAATTTAAGTTAAAACTGTGAACTGGTCTCTAAAGGGTGGTAAACCTTTTTGGGATGGAAGCGCCACTGGTTCCTTGTACTCTGACAATGTCATAATTTACTGACAGGTCCGGACGTGTGCTCATGATGTCATGATACTATATATAGACAAAGAGAGTAAAGGCAGTGTGGTTATAATGCGATAAGACACTAATCTGTGGAGAGGACACATCTTTTGGAGCCAGAGGTCTCTTGTTTGAAGTGACAGACGATCAAACACAGACACAACACCTGGCCTCGGTGTCTGTGACCACCTGATCCTTTACAAAGAAAACGCACACACAAAACACACACACTTACACACTTACACACACACACAAGAGTATGCACACACACACACACACACACACACACACACACACACACACACACACACACACACACACACACACACACACACACACACACACACACACACACACACACACACACACACACACAGTTACACACACACAGTTAAACACACACACACGTACACAAATCACACACACACACACACACAGAAACACACACATGATTAAAGTGAATTATTATGAAGTAAAGTGTAATTCAGTGTCTAAAGCTGGGGTCTTCAACTAAAATTGAACAAGGTCCAGTTACTAAGAATTCCTTCCAAGAAAGGTCCGAACCTCTAACCTACCACGACAGCCTAATAGCCTACTTTTGTCAAAAACAATCAACAAGGCATATTTCCTTATAATTTCAGATGTATTTAATTTCAATTTCCAAATAGCTTACTTTTAACCATGAAAAACAAGTAAGACAAAGTAACAAAATATTAACATGTCCAGTAAGCAGAACAGGCACTAGGCCTACACTTCAAATAAACACAAAAAGAGCATTAGGCCTTCATTTCAAGTAAACAAAACAGGTACACTAGGCCTACATTTCAAGTAAGCAAAACAGGTACACTAGGCCTACATTTCAAGAAAGCAAAACAGGTCCCCCATCTGTAGTGACTGAGACAACCTTTTTTTAGATCAATCCCCTTCTTTGACAGCATCTCCTTAATAGCCTCATAAATATCTTCTCGTCTTGTGTGTGTCTCAAGTGGTGTTACATCCAACTGGTCCTCACAGATCTCTTTCTTGTCTTGATGAAAAACTCGCACATAAACCAAAAGCTGGGCATAATCCGTTAAATCTGAAGACTCATCAATGGCTACAGTGTGTCATCCGATAACATTTCGGATATTCTGGTTGTCGTTGCAGCTAACATTGGGATTTGCTTTATTTTTTCACACAATTCATCCCTTTGTTTACCTTAAAATAACGTCTCGGCAGCGACGTTCAAGCACTCCTTCACAACAGTCGCGTCACTGAAAGTTTTTTATATGGCCCCAAAATCCATGCAATCTTAAGTGACCATTCATTTGCACGTTGCTGGCCTGTAAATTAGTATGTGAGGACTCGGGTAGACCTCTCATACTGAGCTCTCAGCTCGGATATTTTCCGCGCTCGTACATCTGACTTCTGGGGATACTTTTCCTCGAAGGATCTGTGTTTGGATTCGTAATGTCGCTTAATATTCCCGCTTTTTATCAGTGCCACGGATTCAACACATAAAAGACACAACAAAGGTTTAGTACTGCCTTGCGGGAGAATGAACATGTATTGGTCAGTCCATTCATCTTTAAAATGTCTGCTTTCGTGGTCAACTTTCCTAATATTCAAGCAAGCCATTTTTCTCACTCCAAATCGCTCTTCCGGTATACAAACGATTTGATTGCCTATTTTTTGAGTGACGCTATTACGCACATGCAGAGACAGACGGAGGGAGGGGGGGAGTTCGGTGAGTGCATGATCTTCGCTCTGTGAAGATCATTCGTTTTTGCTGTTTTTATGCTGTACTACAGACTATTCTGCCTTTTAATTTGTATTTCAGTGAGAAATGTCTTTATTAACATAATCATGCTTTGTATAGTGATTTTAAATGGGTCCGGATAGGGCCGTCACTTGGTCCGGACCCGGGCCGCGGTCCGCCGTTTGGAGATGCAAGAATAAACGGAACTATCCAACATTTTTTATTCAGTTAGAGAGGTTCGTGAATTTTTTGTTCACTGGGGCAGATAATTTCACTTACATAATCACAGAATTCTGTCTCTGTCTCAGCAAGTGACGGATAAAGACAAGCTATTTAACACTAGCTATTTAGCACACCCACACACACACCTGCCACATGATTTTTTCCGGTTTGTGGATGTTCCTGTTTGTATAATTGATTTCTTAACCATATCCATGGCTTGGTGGTGGACAAACACTGCATGACGTATAAGATTCAGCTATATACATATATACATTATATATTATACATTATATACATTAGAATTACTTAGGCCTTATACTGTATGGGTCAAGGACAAAGATTTGGTCTAGAATTGTAATTTAGCTAATATTGATGAATAAAATCTAATAAAATGGTTGATCCCCTGTGGGGATTTCTTAAACGTTCGTTAAATATAAAACCAGCCGGCCTCCTTACCCAATGCAACTGTACAAGTACATTCATAAAACGTGTTAACAGCCGCACAGTGGCCATTAGCATTCTAGTCTCATGCTAAACTTACAAAAGCACTCAGTATTTTCCCACCACATTAGCATGCATCATGAGGGCACTATATGGGCAGTCATCAGAGATGGCATTACACATCCTCTTAGGCATTTCCTGTGGTGTTTCCTGCTCTTTCTTTTTTTTCATGAGTTCATGTGCTAATGTCCATTAATCCTGGCGAGCTCTCGACAGCTTTCCCCGTCTCAGCATCTGATACCACAAAGGCACTCTGACTCGCTCATACAGCATTTCACAGCCGATGGTGGAGATAAGCCTTGTGTGTGTGTGTGTGTGTGTGTGTGTGTGTGTGTGTGTGTGTGTGTGTGTGTGTGTGTGTGTGTGTGTGTGTGTGGGTGTGTGTGTGTGTGTGTGTGTGTGTGTGTGTGTGTGTGAGTGTGTGTGCCACTAGTGTTTTCATATGTGTCTAGCTGTGTGGGTATATGTGTGTGTGTGTGTGTGTCTTGCTGTGTCGGTATATGTGTGTGTGTGTGTGTGTGTGTGTGTGTGTGTGTGTGTGTGTGTGTGTGTGTGTGTGTGTGTGTGTGTGTGTGTGTGTGTGTGTGTGTGTGTGTGTTTGTAGGCATGGTGTATGTGCTTGAATGTGGATGTGTGTGTTTGTCTATGAATTAGACAATGCAACAGTCCGGGGAGCTGCAGCCTAAGCCAAAGGCAGAGAACTGAGCTCGATACATTTCTTAAAGAGTTCTGGCAAACGACCGCATGCAGGGAGTGCTTACCCAAATAAATATGTAACCATGTTCCAGGAAATATGCGAACGTTCAAACACAATATATTTCCCTTCCTGTAGACTTTGACAACATATTTTTGTCAAGCCTCTGGAGTGAAGAATGTGGGCTATGTCAATGTGAATAATACACTTAAAAAAAGTCACAATGGCTTTGTTGACCAAATTTGACCGTTGCCAACACTCAACATTATCACTTAGAACAGCAACAATTCTCCTTTGGTATCTTTCTCCCCCATACACTACCAAAAATATGTCCTTTCATCACTTCATCTCCAGGAGCGCTCCTCCGGGCCGTACCCCTCCCAGTCCACCAGATACTGTACCCCACGTCCAATGCGGCGGGAGCAAAGGAGGCGCAGGACAGTGTATACCGGGCCGCCGTCGACGAGCTGAGGGGGAGGCGGAGGCGGAACGGAGGAGCCAGTGGGCTCTCCTGAACGGGCTTGAGTCGGGAGACGTGGATCGTCGGGTGGATCCTCAAGGCCCTAGGGAGCCAAAGGCGTACCGCCGCCGGGTAAATTACACGAGCGATGGGGAAGGGTCCTATAAACCTGGGGGCTAGCTTGCGACTCTCCAGCTTAAGGGGAAGGTCTCGGGTGGAAAGCTAGACCTGGCGCTTGTTGGCGGAGGCAGCGTGGCGACCTGCAGCACTAGAGAAAGCAGTGCGAGCCCGGGTCCAGGTGTGTCGACGACGCCGGATCAGGGCTTGGACCGAGCAGCAGGAAGACTCCTTCTCCAGGTCGGGGAACAGGGGTGGTTGGTACCCGTAGGCGCACTGAAAGGGAGAGAGACCGGTGGATGAACAGGTGAGGGTGTTATGCGCATATTCTACCCATACCAGTTGGTCGGACCAGGAGGCCGGATTGCGGTTCACCAAGCATCGAAGGGTGGTCTCCAGGTCCAGATTGACTCTCTCCCTCTGTCCATTTGACTGGGGATGGAAGCCGGAAGATAGACTGACGGTAGCCCCGACTAGACTGCAGAATTCCCTCCAGAAAACCGAGGTGAACTGGGGCCTCCGGTCAGAGATGACATCGGTGGGTAACCCATGGAGGCGGAAGACGTGGTGGAGGAGCAGGTCCGCAGTCTCTCTGGCAGAGGGGAGTTTAGTAAGGGGGATGAAATGGGCCAACTTACTAAACTGATCTACAAGGGTGAGGACGACAGTGTGGCCTTTGGACGCAGGAAGACCGGTCAGAGAGATATGCGACCATGGACGATGGGGAATGGGCAAGGTGTGCAGGAGGCCGGCAGGTGGGGGGCGAGAGGTCTTACTCTGGTTACACACAGGGCATGCGTTGACGAAGGCCCGGACATCCTCTGTCAGTAACGGGCACCAGAAGCGCCGCTGCAGGAAGTCCCGGGTCCGCTGGATGCCGGGATGGCAGGTGCGACAGGAAGCTATCTCCCAGGTGACCGAAGCGACAAGGCAGGAGGCTGGAACAATGGTGGAGGTTTCAGTCGGCTCATCGGGGTACTCGGGGAACTGTCGGGATAGCGCATCTAGTTTTGTGTTACGAGAGCCAGGGCGATAGGACAAGGTGAAGTTAAATCGATCAAAAAACAATGACCAGCCGGCCTGTCTGGAGTTTAGTCTCTTGGCGGTTCATATATACTCGAGATTTCGGTGATCGGTCCAAACTAAGAACGGAACCCCGGTTCCCTCTAGCCAGTGCCGCCACTCCTCCAAAGCCAGCATCACCGCCAGAAGCTCCCTGTTGCCAATGTCGTAATTTCTCTCTGAGGGGGTTAGGCGGCGAGAGAAAAAGGCACAGGGGTGGATCCTCTGGTCGGAGGGTGAACGCTGGGAGAGGATCCCCCCTGCTCCCACACCAGATGAGTCCACCTCTAAAATGAACTGACGTTCGGGTTTGGGAATCTGGAGGATGGGGGCGATGGTGAAGCGGGTCTTGAGGGTGTCGAAGGACTATTGTGCAGCGTCAGACCAACGGAAAGGGACCTTGGGAGAGTGAGGGCCGAGAGGGGGGAGGCAATGGAGCTGAACTAGGGCTGCAACAACGAATCGATAAAATCGATAAAAATCGATTACTAAATGCGTTGGCAACGAATTTGGTCGTCGATTCGTTGTCGCGCGATTAATAAGTTACTCATAGGCGCAGCACTGTACAGCCAGCCGCCGACAGGTTGGTTCATGGTTCATGCACGCCCACTGCGAGCTTTAATGTGAGCGACCACAGCTTGTATTTTGGTCATATCTTAAAACTGGACTGTAGGCCCACATTAAAGTGCTGTACCTTCACTGTCTTTGGGTTAAAAAAACTCCTTCAACTCAGTATCCGTTTAGCCCAACCGAAAACTCTGTCAGCTGCTGCTGCTGCAGACGTTGTGCAGACGGGCTCGGAGTCGGCACCGCGTGCATCAACAGTCATTCAAAGCAGCGGTAGTAATCACACAACCGGACGGTGTAGAAAGTCCCGTCAGTTAAAAATAGTAATGCAGTTTTTAAATCCATGTTAAAATCGGCAGGATATAGAGCTCGTTAGCTTAAGAAATGTGTTCTGATGTGTCCTGATGTGTTCAGGTCGGCTCAGTAATATGATTGATGCATTCAAATGCAACATAAAATAATAATAATTGAGATTTTGGTGAAAACTTGTTTTCCCAGTAATATAAAATAGATAGTAAAGATAGAATTATGACCTGTTTAATGTCCTATCTTGAACTATCATCATCTTATCAGCAATTAAAGCAATATTACAAGTTTTATTTCAAGGAGTCTCGAAAATGGTATATAGGTCAATAGGTTTGACCGGTTAACCATGGACATCCCTTATATACATATAAAAGTATATCATACATTGTATGATGTACTTTTTTAATATATTATATTAATTAATATTACTTTTAATAGTTCCGGGACGTTGGAGCAATAACCTGGTGATTTTACACTTCAGTCTGCACTGTGAATTTGAAGTAATCTTCAGTTTTTTAATAAAGATGCGGCAATTCCAAATGTTTATTTTTTTTATCCGATTCATCGATTAATCAAAAAAATAATCGACAGATGAATAGATTATTAAAATAATCGTTAGTTGCAGCCCTAAGCTGAACCCTCGGATGAACCGCCGATAGAAGTTGGTGGACCCCAAGAAACGCTGCAGTTGCTTGCGGGTTTCTGGGGTGGCCCAGGAGGTCACAGCAGAGACCTTGGCTGGATCCATCTGTAGGCTGTCCTTCGCGATAATATAACCTAGGAAGGAGACAGAGGGAGCATGGAACTCGCACTTCTTTGACGTACAAGGAGTTGTCCAGGAGTCGGCGGAGAACCGAGCGGACGTGTGTAACGTGTACCGCGAGATTGCGGGAGAAAATCAGGATATCATCCAGACAAACAAAAACGAACATGTCTAGCATTTCCCGCAGGTCAAGCCGAAGGGCATCACGAGGTACTCGTATTGCCCCGTTGGGGTGTTGAAGGCCGTTTTCCACTCGTCTCCCTCTCTGATACTGACCAGGTGGTAGGCATTCCTCAGGTCGAGTTTGGTGAAGACCGTTGCCCCCTGGAGCAGCTCAAAGGCGGAGGAGAGTAGTGGAAGTGGATAGCGGTTCTTCACCGTAATGTTGTTCAGACCTCGATAATCGATGCATGGTCTCAGGGACTTGTCCTTCTTGCCCACGAAGAAGAACCCGGCCCCAGCCGGTGACGTGGAGGGTCGGATGATCCCTGCGGCTAGGGAACCCTGGATACAGTCCTCCATCGACTCTCGCTCGGGAGCAGAGAGGGAGCACAAGCGTCCCTTGGGGGGGGGGAAGTGCCCGGAAGTAGGTCGATGGCACAATCGTAGGGACAGTGAGGGGGTAAGGAAGTGTCCCTGGCCTTATTGAAGGCTTCTCTGAGGTCATGGTAAACGGCAGGACCCCCGGAGAGGTCCGAGGCCGGAGCAGGATCGAGAGTTACAGGCGACGGTGAAGGGGTCCTGAGACAGGACTGCTGACAGATGACCCCCCCAATCTCGGATGGAGCAAGTAGACCAGTCGATGTTGGGGTTGTGTCTGCGAAGCCAGGCGTGACCTAAGATGACTGGCTGGTTGGGTGTAGACAGGAGCATGAATTGAATGGTCTCCCTGTGGCCTCCCGGCAGGAGCATGTGCACAGGGTCTGTCCGGGAAGTTACCCTCCCCAGCACGTGTCCATCCAGGGCTCTGGCGGAGATCGGCGATGGCAGTTTCTCTGGATGGAGTCCCAGACGAAGAGCGAGGGACCAATCCATGATGCTCTCGTCTGCGCCAGAATCGACAAGGGCGGTTATGGGATGGGGACCGGAGGACAACAGGAGCTCATTGGAGAAGGTGGGTCTTGTTGATGAGGCAGAGTCAGTGATGGAGCTCACCAGTATGCCTCCGGTTACTGTTGAGCTGTGGCTTTTACCGGGCGTTGATCGGCAGTACAGACAGAGGTTCTGTCTCCGTCTTCTCTCCTTCTCCTCCGGAGAAAGACGGGTGTGGCCCAGCTGCATTGGCTCCGGACTCCCCATTCTCAGGGGAGCGGTTGGGGTCAGCCGAAGAGAGGCGGGGGTTGCCGGGGACCACGGGCGGAAAGGACTGCGTGGCGGGGCCTCAGAACGCCTCTCCCTCCTGCGAGCCTGGATTCGGAGTTCGAGGCGTGTAGCGAGCTCGATAAGGGCTTCTATGACGGCGGGTCGTTGGCAACGAGCTCATTCTTGATGTAGCCAGCCAGCCCTTGTAGGAAGACATCGCGGAGGGCGGTCGGAACGGAATCTGTAACGGCGGCGTTTGGCATGACCCAAGTGCACAGACGGACGATAAGCGTTGAACAGTTACAAGGGTTTATTCAGATGCTGGATCAGCAAGCAGAGAGTAGTCAGCAGGCAGAGGTCGGCAACGGGAGGGCAGATTGGCAATATGGAACGGGTGAACATAGACTGACAGGGACGCGACGGCAATCGGGAGGTCAGGCAGGCAAAGGGTCGAAAGCAGGGGAGGCAGGCTGGTTGATCAGGAGTCGGGGGCAGAGGAGCTGACAGACCGACAGGGGCTGGTCGGCAGGCAGCATAGTCAGGCAGGCAGGGATCAGAGAACAGGCAGGATAGTCAGACAGGCAGGGATCAGAGATCAGGCAGGATCGGAGGTGGGTCAGGATTCGAAGTCGCGGGAAAGCACTGTGAAACACAAGAGACAATCTGGCAGGGAACGTTTGGAAGGAGAGGACTGATATAGGGGGAGCACAGGTGAAGGTGGTTGGGTTAATTAGGAGCGATCAGGGTGCCAGGCAGGTGAATGGGAAAACCAGGAGCGGACCATGACACACGTAGACAGATATTCAATTTACATTTACATTTACATTAAGGGCATTTTACTTTTATCCAAAGCAACTCACAAAAGTACATTTGTCCGAAGAAGGTGAAACCATACATCGCTGTCGGTATAGTAAGGATGTTCATCGAATCAACTGCTAAGCAACAACAATTGCTAGGTTAACCATTCCCTGTATACGAAAGAGATAGTGTTTGGTTGTCATCATTCTATGTAAATCCAATACAATGCATCGCAGGTTAAACAAAGGTGACTGCCTGTTCAGGTGACATCACAGGTAATGGGATCATGAGGTTGACTCTAAAACCGTGCAGCTCTCGTAATTGTCTGGTCCTACTGACATTCTTTCTGCACAGAGCGTTGTTTTATTTTGGATACAATATCTGATGCAGACACAAATAAAACCAAAACAACCAGGAAACAGAAACCAGATGAGGCTGTCGCAACTTGCTTTTCAATGTAACTGTGATTGACAAAGAAAACCATGGCAGGGCCTTTAGTAACAGACACCCATACAAGCTTACTGCTGCGGAGCAGATCATGAATGCAACACACATCTGATTAAAGGTGCATTACTGGGAGCATAAACACTGAATGCTAAACTTGTTTTCTTATTGTTGTGTTATGCCACTAGACACAATATAAATCTCATACATCCTAGTCTGCAATTGCATGTTTGAGCCTGTGACTCAGCTAGGAGTAGGCAGTTTTCGCTTAAATTCAATGCATTATATTATCAAAATCATAAGTTAATCATAAGAAGGAAATTATAAAGATTGTATGGGTCTACGTTTTGTATTGGTGGAGGGTGACTGCTCCTCTGTTTCATTAAATATGATGAAAGCAGCTCCTGGGATCCAGTACTCTGGGTGAGGTTCAAGGCCCCTTGTTTCTTGAACTGAAAGTATTTGGACTATGGGAAAAATCACTTACTGAGAATGACTGGGCATGCCTGTACCCACAGGACCGGGGGACAAACTGTTATTACCAGACTGTAATTTCTCTAACTGGAAACCGAGAGCCGTTGACACATTGAAAGAGGGTCAGCTGTGTTGTTAAGAGACAGCCAAGCATTGTTTGACTGCTACTTGGGAGGAAGGGGGGAGGCTGATATTTTAGGGTTTCAGATAATAATGAACGACTAGGCAGCAGCAGCTCTGAAAGATGGATTCAGGCTACTGTTCTGAATCCATGGGGCAAATAACATAACAAATTAAACAGTTACCGTAACGCAAACTATTGAGACATTTTGTCAGAGGTGCCATCTTATGTCTCACAATAAATCGTCTGATACACATTTTAGCCTTTCAAGTGATTCACAACAGAACCAAAAGACAACAGGGTAGTGTCTAAGTTAAACAAACATATCTAGTAGGCATATTTTAGGGAGTGGTGTGGGTGAATGGAAAATTGAGGAATAGCCCAACCCCATGGGTATCTCTCTGTGACCCAGTTTCCATAGCTGGTTCAGTGATGACAGACATTTCCTTCCTATGCTTTGGTTTTCGTAGCCTAAATGGGGGGCTATTTATACTGACACAACTGCGTTTGGTCTGGGTTTCAATTGACATCCATTAGTTGGGAGCTGGGTTACTGCAGCACATCCAATTAAATCGTTTTTTCTGTTTATGCGTGTCATATTATGTTTGGTAGGTTATGGGGAAAATAGAAGCATCAAAAAGTACATTGTTGCACGTATCAAGGAACAAAACCAGGGCAAAAAGAGATTATGAATTTCCCATCTTATTTTCTTTTTATGTATTATATGAATCACACTATAGGCCTTTGTGATGACTGACGTTACAAACTTGAGTTTTTTTTACATAAGTCATGGTATAATGATGGTATTTTCACAACACATTTGTAAATCATTACTAATCATTACAATTCAATGTGTAAAATTATATATATATACATATATATATAAATATATATATATATATAAATATATATATATATATATATATATATATATATATATATATATATATATATATATATATATATATACAAATACAGTATATTAGGATAGAAGGCGACATGTTTACCCTATAAAGCAGCTCTATTGAAATCAAGTGCGCACGCGCAACGAATAATCACAAAACAAACCATAACATCAAAGTTCGACATTTCGGAGCAGACGAATATTGCGGAAATCGTATTTTGGTTCAAAACAAACCTTTTAGAATATATCAACGATTTCAAATTGACGGTGGTTCTGTCTCCGGTTCAATGAAGAATAAAGACTTATCTCCCATGTTAGCACGACTAGCTTCACCTGTCAGAAAGAGATGTTGGAAAGTACTTTTTATCAAGAAGTGTATAAATGCGGGTGAGTAAGTCAATGCATTGTATCCGATTTATATCGAAAGCGCAGAAGCGATTTGGTTCGTACGAATTCGGTGTGTTCTTCCACAAATACGTTTTATTCCGACGTTCCGCTCTTTATCTAACACTATTTATTTACTTTATATATCTTCATATAATCATCATCATCATCCTCATCGAAGTAGTTTGCCGATATTGGTTTTTGTCTTGCAACGTCAAAACTACCTGTGCCAATGCAACCCCCTCATTAGTGTTGGGGGTTCAAGAGACCTTTTGGTGCTGAGGATGATGAACAAGAAGGAGGGATTGTTGTGTCTTGTGTGCACTAATATCCCTGCTCTGTTGTACGCTCAGCAACACTGAAATACACACACTCGCTATACACGACATGTCAACATATTTGAGTTTAACTAGAAAATGTGTTGGGAATTTACTATGAATATACCATGACTTGAATTACAAAACTCAAGTTGGTAACGTTCGTCGTCACGTAGGCTGAGAAGCCTTCCGAGTTGCAAGCGGGGAAATCTCCGAGAACTCTCCCAGAGTTCAGTGAGACGTTATCAACAAAAATGGCTGCTCCCGTAAAGACATTTATTTTCTGTGTATTTGTACCACGTTGGTAATTTTAATGTAAATTACAAATGCTTGCACACTTGATTACATTGCTGCTTTATTCCGTTCACCAATTTATGCATTGCATGGCCTTGCTGTGTGTGCAATAAAATGTGAAGTTGTGATGTTTGTTTTCGAGCTGGTTTGCTAAAGAGGCTAAAGGCCTGATTCCACCGGAGGCGTACGCGCCGCGGGACGGCTGCGCCGCGGTCACCGCTGCTGATCGCTTCCACTCAAATCAATGAGACCATTTCCACCGGCCGCGCCGCGGAACGTTTCAGCAGCGTCCCAGGAGCGACAGGCCGCGCCGCGGCGCTATCTTTCCGTCCAAATCTATTTTTGCCGCGAGCCGCTGCTAAACCGCGTCAATTTCGACAGAGCAGGTCGAGCCGGGCAGGAAGTGAAAAGTAAAAGCCATAGACATGGAGCATCCGGTCAATTTTCAAAATAAAACACAATACTCAGCTCATGTAACTTCACATCAACATTATTACGTCATGACCGGTGGCACCAGGTCAGCAGTCAATCAATCAAAGGGTCTCAGAGGGTCGGCAACATGGACGACGAGAGACTCATTGTCGAAGTTCAGCAACATGAAGTCATTTATGTACCAAATCATCCAGGAAAATGTCAGAAAGGACGAAGCGTGGCATTTAATTGCAATAGTTTTGGGAATGGAATGTGAGTACATTAGGTTTAGGATTATCGCGTGATCTCGTGATCTCGCGTGAATACGGCTGGCTCGCAAGGCAGCGCTACGCTGCCGTTACGTGCCCGGTAGGAATGGACGCAGGGCAGAGGACGCAGCCGTTCCGCGGTGCGTACGCGTCCGGTGGAATCCCGGTGTAATGCAGATAACAATAAACAATGACTCTTCAATTTCATGACACAATCACAAAGACGAACGGGAATACCATATGTGCTCCGAGACCGGAAATTACGTCACAAGAACTAGGAAAGGCTTTTGTCCGAGGCATCTGGATCACAGCATAATGGTTCGTTCACATCGCTGGAAATTATGGGGAAAACATTATCGCGGCGTCGGAAAGTTCACAAACTGTATTACTTTACAATGTACTGCACGCACAGCAAGTCATAAAATGCATAAATTGGTGACCAGAATTATGTAGCAATGTTAGCAAGTTTGCAAGAGCATTTTAAATTGACATTTAAATGACAAATGTGCCTACTAATACAAAGAAATAAATCTCTTTACTGGCGCAGCCATTTTCGTTGAGATTGTCATCACTGCTCTCGGTCTACTCTCAGAATTCCAGTGATGTTGGCCAAAAGGGTGCGTGCCTCAGAGGAATGCCGCAAGAAAGCTGAATGATTTCAGATTTCCGATTCGGAAGGCTGGCGTCCGAGGAATCTGGAACACACCATAAGAGGCAAACTTAAAGGGGTAGTTCGGAATTTTGGACATAGGGCCTGATTCCCAAGTGAGCTTTGGTATTCTTTATCACTGGAGACAGTTTTCAACACATTTCATTCAGTCTTTCTAGTTGCAGAGTTCGCTCGTGCTAGGCTAGCGCACGTCAACGGGCAATGCTAGCCTGCTATTAAAAACAGTGTTACCCGGGGATTCCACCGGACGCGTTACGGCAACGTTACGGCTGCGGCACGTCTTGGCCGCGACTTTGCCCTGCTTGCATTTCCACCGGGCGCGTTACGGCAGCGCAACGCTGCCTTGCGAGCCAGCCGTATTCCCGCGAGATCACGAGATCCCGCGATAATCCTAAACCTAATGTACTCACCTTCCACTCCCAAAACTACTGCAATTAAATGCCAGGCTTTGTCCTTTCTGACATTGTTCTTATAAAAAGGATGATTTGAGACCCTTTGATTGATTGACTGCTGACATGGTGCCACCGGTCATGACGTAATAATGTTGGTGTTTTATTTATTGTGTTATATTTTGAAAATTGACCGGAATGCTCTATGGCTTTTACTTTTTCACTTCCTGCCCTGATCGATCTGCTCTGTTGAAATTGACACGGTTCTGCAACGGCTTGCGGCAAAAATAGAAATGCTACGGAATGATAGCGCTGCGGCACGGCGAGCCGCTCCTGGGACGTTGCTGAGACGTTCCGCAGCCGCGCCCTGTGGAAATGGTCTCATTGATTAGAGTGGAACCTATCTGCTGCGGTGACCGCGGCCAAGACGTGCCGCTGCCGTAACGTTGCCGTAACGCATCCGGTGGAATCAAGCCTTTACCCACTCCACAGTACACCCGAGGTAAATTAATTATAACGACAGACTATAAATTTAAATGTCTGTTTATAGAATAATGTTAGAAATAAAACCAACCTTGCATTTCATTGCATTTTGAGGGAATTGCTGGGTCACAGCAGCAGTCATTGCTACAAATGCAGAGTACAGTGAACGAAGGAATTCTATTAGCGTATTCAATTAACAAGATATGGCCACGTTTGGTGGACTTAGCGATGCATCTGCTTTTGAAGACGATTATGAGGAATTTGTTGTATCCAACGAACCGTACATGTACGAGCCGGTGTTTTGATGTCCAAGCCAGCAGCAACAAGCCACAGTTGAGTCCTTTCTGGATCTTGCACTGGAAATTGGTGGAAATTTTGTGGTGCCCATAGAGCGTATATTTCTACAATTTCTAAAAGCACACTGAACCACCATGTTGCCTAGTCGTTCAATTGCGCTTCTGTCCTACGCTTCTCTGTTTACGTTCTTCTGTCGTGATTCGGTTACAAAACTAACCGGCGCATCGTAAAATTCCGCTTCTGCTGAGAAAGTAGTCCCTCGATGATTCATGCGATGCAAGGTTAGTTTTATTTCTAACATTATTCTATCAACACAGACATTTAAATCTATAGTCTGGCGTTATAATTGATTTACCTCGGGTGTACTGTGGAGTGGGTAAGACTGTTTTTAATAGCAGGCTAGCATTGCCCGTTTCCGTGCGCTAGCCTAGCACGAGCGAACTCTCGTGCTGGACTGAATGAAATGTGTTAAACTGTCTCCAGTGATAAAGAATACCAATGCTCACTTGGGAATCAGGCCCTATGTCCAAAATCCGAACTACCCCTTTAAGACCCATTCTAACATTAGCATTCCGATACATTATAGCTTACAATTATAAACATCACCTGATAAATTCTCGCTCATGTTCAACCATCGAAAGCAGTTCTAATAACTAATTAATCTGATTCAGCAAAGAAGCGCAAAGAGGTCCCTACGGGCATCTATACTTGTTGTTATGAAGTTTAATCTCACAAACGATCAGTTTTTCCTGTTTTATGTCATAGCCTACGAACTGCTGAGGGGTATTTCCTGAACACTCTTATTTCGGAAGAAGGTAATGGGAACGTAAAGATACGTATAGCTTCCGAACCTCAGAGCTGTTTTGAAGGCGGCATTTGATAAAAGATTTGCCCAGTTGGTGAACTATGGTTTACTTGTGACGCGCATGAACACGGCGGAACGTGAATGTTTTGCTCAATATAAAATAATCAACCATCATAACACATACTTTATTATTAATTTACTTTGTAGCCGTCTTTTGGCATCGACTTTGCTCAGTTTTAAACGTTGTGTACTGGTAAACCAGCTCTAGATAAGGCCAAGTGTAACCTTCCACCTTTCATACAGTGGCAATACAATGTGCTTCTCATTAATAAAAGCAAAAGGATAGTAGGTGATAGGCTACAAGGAAATAAAGACATTCAAACTCGAAACGGAACCTACTAAGTTCTGTTTAGTTCTGACTTTTCTTCTGCTGTGAAGAACTTTTTGATTCCAAACACAGTGCACATGAATGGTCGCTGTTTGAAACATGAGCACATCACTGGCGAGCCGTCTCATTATCACCAGGACCATGAACGCGCCTTTAAGTGTGAACTAACAACGGTCCAAATCATTGACACCAAATGTGTTTAGGCCTAAACAAGTCTTTGTTGTATTTCTATCTGTTCTTGTATGTCTGTCTGTCTTAGTGTTGGCCGATTTTGTAAATTATGATTCTTAGAGTCAGGGAAGTTAAGTGTGAGAGATTAAGTGTGAAAGATTTTCAGGGGAATAATATATATATTCAGTGGAATACTAACATAGATTTCAAATTTTGTGCCTCCTTGACCGAGAAAAGGCAGACAGTTTTGGGCGCTTGCGGATTGAAGACGACAACTCCGACAATGCCAATCAGCATTCACTCCCTGTAACATAACAGCCAATCAGTGTTCATTCCCTGCAGTCCAGCGTGAACAGCAGCATGGAGGAGAAGATATTGTTGCCGTTTGCGGACTACCGGAGCTCTATATCTAAATAATAGAATATTCTATAATATATAGATATCTATATCATATAATACAATATATAATATCACGGCCAAAAGCTGTGTGTGCCTCAGGATGATATTATGAATTAAAGACTGCGTCGGGTTCTCGGACATCTCTGGTACTTCCACAACAAGTAAAGTATCCTAGTGGGGGTCATCTCGGGAGGAGTCCTGCACGGGTTCGGGTACCGGACGGATGAACCGCACAATTTCGATGAAACGGGGGAAAAATTATGTAGGTACTGTGTCGGACACGGGTGCTGGTCGGGTCGGACACCTGAACAGCGCGGGTCGGTCGCGGGTTTTGCGATTGCGAGCGAAACTTTTCCAGTGCTGGAGATGTTATTCAGGAGCAGAGAGGTAAACTAAAACCGTCCACAGTGGATGATGTGTTTTTTTTGCACAGCAATCTAAAGAAACACGCCAGTGTAATTCCCCGGCATTACGTCTAATGGGTCTAATTTTTGGTTGTGGGTTGGGCGTCAGTATCAATTTATAGCGGGTGCGGAATGTAATTTCCGGCTACAGGCGGGTGTGGGTTTGCAAAACAAGACCCATGTATGATTCTCGGCCAAGGTTAGAGAAGGAATTTGGGGAAGAAACGTTGGCTTTGACTCCTTAAAGAACTGCAACTTCAGATTGATGTGGAACTGCGTGCTGCGAAATGGAGGAGAAAGGGATTGTAGACCACAATTGTCTTCCACAATCGCGGGCAACAATCCCTTTCTCCTCCATGTTGCAGTTCAGTCTACTTCAGATTGATGTGGAAGTGGAAGAACCAGAGACGTCGGAGAACCCGACGGAGTCATTTGAGATGATATTATGAATAAACGACTGTCGGGTTCTCGGACGTCTCTGATCTATCTGAAGTTGCAGTTCAATCTGGACTTCAAAGAGTCAAAGCCAACGTTTCTTCCCCCAATTCCTTCTCCACCATGGCCGAGAATCAATTCACGGGTCTCCGCTTCGGGTGTTTCCCATTGCAAATTTGCTTCTGCCATGGTTGGAGGTTTGTGTCGGTCTAGTTCTATAGCTAAGCGGTGAAGAAACATGGCAGACATTGTGTTTACATCTCGTACGCAAGCTCCCGCCCCCCTCATTCCTTATTGGTGGCCTTACAAATTTGCAGAAACAGTGGTTTGTAGTCCTCGGCCCTTCTAGCAGGCAAGCAAATTTCTACTGACATAACGTCAAACGCGTCATTTGACGTCAGGTCAGGAGAAATGTCAGGAGGACAGCTGGGCCAAGGGAAAACCAGGATAGACTGAGGGAAGAAAAAACTTTTTTTATATTTAATAGGGATTTTATAATGATAATAAATGAACGTAAAGTAAAAAAAATCCATGTCATTCAGTTTTACTTGAGGTTATCAAGTCAAACATATAAAGCATACTTAAAACAGCCCAAGCGCTGGGGTACATCTTTCCTACATAGCCACAACCTATTAAATCATAAAGCCAATTGTAACTACATGTTCCACCTGTCTTGTTGTGGGTGATAATGAGGTATGAAGATGAAGGGGTTGGATGCAATTTCCCTTCCTGATATTACCAACAGTATTGGGAATTTCCTGGGCATCTGGGGCCGTATTCACAAAGCATTTTATCTTACCGCTAGGAGTGCTCCTAACTCGCGCTAAAACATTTTACGTAGGAGTTTTTTCTTAAAAGTTATTCACAAAGCCGCTGAGACCTACTCTTACTAAGGATAAATCACAAAGAGTGAACTAAGAGTGACGCGCCGTTGCTATGGATTACGTCAATTCTCGTGCACGAGTTTAGAAGCGGTCAGTTCGGTGATTGGTTGTTCAGACGAGCCCACTGAATCACCGAAAAACAAGGAAATAGCCTAGGCTAGAAATGAATTCCTATTAAGTAGTTATAGTGCAGTTGGCAGAATACACGCATGATGACCATTTTGTGCAGACCACGATAATGACGTTGTAGCCTGCACGTTCAAGAGAGAGAGAAAGCAAACAATAAAAATACGTAAAATCTAAAATAAAATAAATGTTACGAACTACCCAAGTGTTGACTGATTTGTGCCAAGGTGTTTACCTAAAATGTGTTTTCAAAGTGATCCCTAAATGCCTGTCCACTCGGTTCCACACGGCCAAATTCCTTGTAATGTTGATCGCCATCATCATCATCATCATCGTCTGGCTGTGGAATGTTCCTCCGCTTGCAAAGGTTGTGTAGAATGGCACATACAGTGATTACTGTGCTTGCCCTCTCTGGGGTGAGGCGTATTTCGCCGTGGAGGACATGAAACCGACGTTTCATCTGCCCAATTCCTCTCTCCACAACATTTCGTGTATGTTTGTGTGCTCGCAAAGAGCCAATACGATGTGTTTTACGCATAGGACTAAGCGTAATCTGCGTAATCACTTACATGTTACACTTTAACTGTGCTCCCGGTTGTGGATTAAGGTAGGGTGTCTAGAGCCACGTCTTGCATGGATAGTCACTGTCACCCAGCAAGTGACACCCAACTGGTACATCTCAAAAAGCTGCCTCAGACCGCTCACCATTAAAATGCGCGAATCATGGGTAGCTGAAGATCCAGGCCACTTTGCAACAACATCCAGTAGGCTATGTTAAAATTTGCATCAAAAACAACCTGCGTGTTGATGGAATGCACTTTCTTCCTATTGACGAACACGTCCTCGTCTTTTGATGGCGCAATTATTTTTATTTTTTATAAGTTATATATATTTTTTTATAACTTATAATTTTTATAACATTTTATTTCGGGACTAATCGGATTATTCCTGTTAGTCGGGGATGTTATTGCATCGCGCATTAACTCCACAATAAGTTGAATACCCTAACATGTCGTCTCGCAGGCATTTTAAGATTCTTTGTGAATAGGTCTTACTGAGTTAGGAGTCCTCTTGAGGACTTTTAAGCTCTCCTAGACTTAGGTGCTACTTTTAGTCCTAAAATACTTTGTGAATTGCTCTTAGTGAAAAAAGTTAGGAGTCCTAAATTTAAGAGTGACACGCCCATTATTTTTAGGAGTTACTCCTAAATTCGCCAGTTAGGACCTACTTTTAGCCCTAAGATCCTTTGTGAATACGGCCCCTGATCTCCAAATGGGACGGAAATGGGATAACCCCCGCCATACAACCTCCTTCTTCGCCTTGGACCACATTCCCAATCGCTCTACCCCTAACTTGTTATCACATAGGAAAAATGTGATGGGCCGGAGTCACTTATTGGAGCTTGTATTAACATCCGCTAAGATTCATAGGTGTTTGTTTTAGGGATGCACCGAAATGAAAATTCTTGGCCGAAACCGAATATATTGAAACAGTTGGCCGAAAGCCGAAACCGAATACCGAAGGTGGCTTTTGCTTATATATTATAGCAAGAATTTAAGAACAATGTACTTTTTTAAATAAATGAGTAAAATAAATTTTTTTTTTTTTTTTTTCATCAAAAATAAAAATTGTTTTGGGCCATTTTCGGTGGCCGAATATTCGGTGCATCCCTAGTTTGTTTGTGTGAGCGTGCTCCTCAAGAAATTGATCATTCATTCACCTGATAGTCAAATGAGATGAGATTGAAATCACAAATAATGCGACGACTCAGTCCCCAATGGACAACATAATATCAGTCGTTTCTTCTGTCCGCTGTTTTCAGCACAGGGCGACACTAGTCGCTGTGCCGCCCGTTCAGGTTTATAACAACCTTGACAGCAACTGTCTTTTTCTTCTTCTCCTTTCCCCTCTTTTACTGGAGGCGCTTCACAGGGAGGGCATCACAGGATGTCTGCTCTCCCACCCTGTATCGCCTTTCCTTCCGTTGGGGAAGATCCTAAATCACACTTGCAATCGCTGTTTTATTTTTATGTTATTCTATTTAGGGACTCGGTCCAGGTGTGCTTGTTTACTCGTGCAATTTGAACTGGCAGTTACTGTATGCGAGACTATGCCATTTTCTTCTGTTACAGCACTGTTTATGGTTGAAACCGTTTTGTCGGTGTGTGTCTGTTGACTTTTTGTCTTTTGATGACATAGGATATGTATAAAACTTAGTGTTTGGTGTCCCGATGTCTGCTGTAAGCTTGCTCTGAACACTTCCATATGGTGTGAAGTTGAAGAGGAACCATAGCGCCCTGCCTTATGACTCAATTGGGCTTCCTTTCACCACTACATGGAAAGCTTACTGGACTTGACGTACATGCATAGGTATTTCTACCTAAACAAACTGCTGTCAAAACATTTGTTGCCCCTAAATACACAGGTGAAGGTCCCATGAGGGTTTGATTCATGAATTAGACTTGGGCCAGGCAGATGTTCTTAATACGTGGCTTTCGCTTTCTTTTCCGTATTTTCAATAGTGTTTGCTGTGAACTTTTTATTTTGGTGTATAAAGAGTCCTTCGGAATGGTTAAGTTTAGGTTACACAATGAAATGTTCATCCAATCGCACAAACCACACACAGGTCTGTCTGTGCTGAGAGAAAGAGTGTAAGGAGTAAGACATTTGGGAAAAAAGAATGCAGAAGATTGGCTTTTAATAATTGCGTTGTTTTTTTTTGTGATGACAAGTAACAAACAAAAGCTATTTTTTGTCATACTCTATAAATGGACACCTGTTTATGCAAGAACAAGAAGGAAACATAAACTAGAGAGAGGAAACAAGGTCCGGGAAACTTAATTTGGGTTACTTTGTAACTAGGATTATTTGGATCGCATTCACCTGTCTGGACAGTGTGTCAGAGCTAAAGTGTGCACCCGTGAGAATGAAGGTGCCCCTGTGCGCCTCAGCGCTTGTTTGGGAGCCTTTCAACAGCCACCCACAAATTTGGCAAAATTCCAATCCCTTTCAAAGGCTCACACCTTCACTTCCCACAACATTTTAGAAAGGGAGATTACTTGCACCCCTCGTCTTACTTCCGAAACTTCCGTCTGATCTGGGCAGGGTCTTAATTAGGGCTGTACGATTGTAGGAAAACATGCGATATGCAATAACATAATTCTATATTAAGATAATGATATGACTTGCGATATTTAATGTTTTGGTTCACTCTACTTGTTGCCAACATAGACTGATGCAGAAATTAAAAAATAAATGCATTGTTCCGATTCCAACTTTATATTTTTGGAAAAAATGCAGCTACACCTGCAATGCTTTCCATAAATCACCTTGCCCCCTTAAACATTTCCTGATACTGTCAACAAAATGAAATCGTCATTGATATATCACTCCAACTGCAATGTCTTAACTTAAACTGTTAACCTCTTTTCAAACCTGCCAACCTAGCCTTTTTTCTAAACCACAAATTTTTTGAGCCAGTTAGGTGTTGCAGAGTGGGGTCTGGGGGGTTATGGTTGCTTAAATGATGACATTAAAACAACATAAAATAATAATAAAATGATAGTAATAAAACAATGATATACCTTTTATGGTGAGTTCTTGGCCAAATAAAGAACACAAGGAACAATCAGCAACAATTTAGTTAAACTAAAGTGCATGTGTTGAACTGGAGAACAAACACTGTGCGTAGAGAGTCCTGCAACGGCATAAAAATTGCTATAAAGGGCGGATTGTGACGTCCCTAAAATTCAGGGGTGGGGATGCGGGCGGGTAAAGAACTCCTTGTGGTCAGATAGCGGATGAGAACCAAAACACTATTTTAGGTTGCTGAAATAAAACAATAACATAATGAAAAATATGTGAAATATTATTAAATTACACATTAAAGAACCTAATGTTACGAGAGGAGCGTATGTGTGTGCAAGAATGGCAGTGTGTGAGTGACGTCAGCGAGTGGACGAGCGAGGAGAGCGAGCAGTAGCATGTGTCAGTCTAGTGAAGTAATAAACAAGTCCGGTTGTGTGTAAGAATAAAGTACCCAGCCTGTCAAGAATCTGTGGCCGCTTCATTCCGACCATATTCCAACCTATAAGCATGGCCAATATCGGTCAAAGTGAAGGGTGTTACCCAGGCCTGCATTAACCTGCCATTGGGCCCTGGGGCTGAGAGGTTTCATAGGCCCCCTGAGAGGGGATCTTACAAAGACATTGAACGGGAAATTGAACGGGAAATCCCTGGAGGGGGGGGCGGGTGGGGGGTTAGACGACTGTGGCTGTGGTGTCAAGTGGCCACTGGGCCCAGCTACCACTAGTGGTCCCATTTTTATCTTGGCTCATGAAAGGCCTCTGATCTTTGTAAGCCCCAAACAAAAAAATCACATTGTCTTGGGCCTATGCCGATCGGGGGGCCTATCATGAGCCAGTATTAAAAAATAAATAAAATAATAATAATAATAATTTGCTGCAGCTCATGATAGGCCCCCTGTTCATCGTAGGCCCTGGGGCTTCAGCCAAGGTAAGCCCGTGCATTAAGGAGGCCTTCTTGTTACCCCCGAGAGAACATCGGCCCTGGAGTGAAGGTCTCCCCTGTGCTCCTCATACGGTCTGGGAGCCGACAGCAGGAAAGGCACCTACGAGGCACTAACCATCTTGTAGATGGAGGCAGAGCCTAAGAGAGTCGTGCTCCAATAGTGTGAGATAAAAATAAAGCACATTAATTTGAATGATATTAGCTTCTGTGTGATTTTGCAGACACGGGTCGGGTAACGGGCCAAATATTAACGTGTCCAGGCGGGTGCGGAATTAATCTTGATATTATAACGGGTGACGGTCGGATCTGGTGCTGAACTTTACGGGTGCGGGCAGGGGCGAGTCTCCAAAAATTTACCCGTGCAGGCCTCTGCCGTAGAATATATATTATCGAAGTTTAGGTAATCTTTGCGGTATATCGCAAGCGTTAATAGCGCGATGACGATACATTTTGGATATAACGTGCAGCCCTAGTCTTAACGATTTGGCCCACGGGCCAGGAGGCACTGGGTTGTTGTCCATTATCAAGTCTACTTGTCCTATGTCCTGGTTGGCAGTCTCTCTCCGCCATTTACCTCTGTGGTGTAGGCTTGCCAGGTAATACCGGATGGATCGAGCCCAGAACTGATCGGCCAGAGTCTGGCTGTGTCTCCATCGGTGTTCCTCAAGCTGTCGGAATTGATGGCTTGAGGGAGTGATGCAACCCGTCGGCCCATCAGCAGTAGATTGGTTGTGAACCCAATCTACTGTCAGTGATTTTGTTGGAGAAATATCCCAATGTTTTGGGAGTTCAGGATTCCCTCCACCTCCACCTCCGTTGGACGGTTTCAGTGACTGTTGGGTAGCCAAAGAGGACTATTAAAGCTGTCTTGATGGACTTGATCTCTTGCTTCCATGTTCCTCCACAATTGGGAGCTCCTGGAGGGTTGACCTTGAAGAAGATTTGTGTTTCCAACAATTGAACCTGGAGGGGTTGGCCCCTTAAGTTGGAAAGTTTTCTCCAATCTTGTGTATGCAGGCTCAGACAGGACCTTGAGGGGTTTGCCCTTTCCGAACAAAATGCCATTGGGGCAGAAGGAAGGCATTTGTATCCAAACTCACCAGAAGGTCCAGGTTTTGGCATTGAGTGGTTATGAACTTGAACAGAATGCCCCAGCGCTTGCGGCCCGACGGCCCAGCTTGATGGTAATGGGGCAAACTCAATTGGCTCCTTTTGACCAGAAGGGGGGTTGGTAGAGGCGCAAGTGAGCCGAGGGTAAGTATGCGATTTTAGGCACAGTCGCTGGCCAGCCAACTCTTGTATACAGGCATGCTGGAATATTTGGATAGCTCCTCCTCAGAGTATCCCAAATATACCCAGTATTCTGCCTCATTTCCCAGTAGACCATTTCCGGACGTGGGTGTGGGAGCTTCCCAACATAATGCCTGATTTGGAGGCAAGGTAAAGGGTGTTTGGAGCCAAGGACAATAGAGTGGAGGACTTCAAGGAATCGGCTCTACGCCATCTCTCTGATCAATCTGAGAGTTTTGACAACCGGTGGGACAAGGGAAAGGACCAGCTGTCATTCTCCACTTCATGGCCAGCTTTAAGTGTTTTATGATCCTCAGGGGAGCTGATGGCTTGAGCTTGTCCCAGAAGGAGTGTCTGCTGCAGTGGATGTTAGTGAGGAGGCTGACCTATCTATGCACTGGTTGGTGGCCACGATCAGCTCCTCCCAACTTTGAAATTGAGTGGGGTCAGGGAGTGTTTTGGTTCTGGACTTGGGGAAGAGTATATTAGCTGGTGGATTTTGAGTTACTGGGAAGGTTGTCACCAGTCAAGGAGCAGCCTTTGGTAAGGTGGCAGACTGGTCAGGGCCATGGGGCATAGTGGTCGGTTCAAACTCCATCCCGACCAGGGAGGATGCGACCAGCCGTGCCACTTCCAGTTATCTTTCGGCCTGACGTCTCTGATGTCTCTGCCGCTGCTGGGTTAGGTCTTTGGCTATAATTGCTGTGCTTTTTTTTGCGGGAAATGACAGGTGCGGGTTTGCAAATTTTTTGCCAGCCTCTTGTCTTTACTGAAAAGACGAATGAAGCTGGCAGTTTGAATTCTGAGCAAAGATGGTGGCTGTGTTTGAGGCAGCATATTGCATATATAAATTTAACTTTCTTACAGTCCTGGTGAATTGATTTCTGTTGTGTTCTTATGCCTCATTTATCTATCCCTTCCTTACTCCCCCTCTGATGAGAAGTCTTGCGAGAGTGGAGTTGTTGCAGGAAGAGATTTTTGGAACTGTGAGTGAGAGCTGGAGAGATGATAGTTTGTTGTGTTGGAATACAGAAGGCATAGCTTTCAATGGTGGAGCAATTTAAAAAAGTGGACATAGGGTCCATTTTGAAACATCCCAAAGTTTTCTTTAAAACAGCTCAGTTGGTAGCCAAAAATACAACTGTGTTTAGGAATTCTCACTTCATGTGTCTGTCTCATAGTCCATTAGACTGTGCATTGGTCTGTAAAAGCTTTTGAATTTGCTTTTGAAAGAGATTTGTTTTGATTTTTAATTGGAAAGCTATTGAATATTCCACAGATATTCACAATTTCAATTAGAGGGATGTGATGCTGGGAACTACAGATGCGATCAGCGGCATGAGTCTGTGTGTCTAGTGGTGTATCCCTGTGCTGGAGACGGGAGCAGCACTACTCTATAGAGCCATTGTTTTGGCCCTAACTCTAACTAAAATGCATTAAGTGTAGAACAATATACAACAGTAAAAAGCAGGTGAATTACTGCTTGGCCAATGGAGCTCTAGGCCGCCACCTGGGGGGCGTGCAGCACTGGCACAATCCACCTCGTTGGTTTCACTGGGCCCCCCTGACGCTGGGAAACAGGTTGTTGATATGGAAACTGGTTTACTGTAGAGGTTTGGAGTACAATGATGCATAGAACAGGTGGTACATGCTGCCATGTATGAGATCACTTTGTTGTGCGTGGTGATGCCTGGTTTCACCTCTGCACATTGATTGCCAAATGCAGAATAGGTGTGCAGCTCCACCCACCCCCAGAGTTGATTGAGCCAGACTCGGTTCACAGTGACTTGCTTGACACGCCCCAATAAATCGTCTAAGCACTTCAAAGGTGTCTTGACTTGTTGGCAATATGTTGACAATCACATTTAGTGATATTTTGTTGCAAACAGTATGTTGCGGCAATTGGGTGTTGTTTTGATCTATGTGCGCACCTAAAGAAGGATTTTCTCATTGCAGGCTATGTTATTGCTCTCTCGGATAAATATTCTGGCGAGTGTTGTAAGACATTGTGCGTTTGGTTGACTGATTTACCACCAAAGGAAACAGTGAAATGTTATCCTAAATGAGGATGGGTTGGGGCTTGAAGGCTAACCTGCAGCTATGTGTTGGTCCCCCCCTATTCAGACACAGATGGATGCATCCTCCTGCACAGATTAATGGTTTCTTCCGCTTGCCATATGGTTTGAGCACGTCTACTGTGCCAGCATCAGCTTGAGCCAACTCATCATTGATACTGTGCGCACACACACACACACACACACACACACACACACACACACACACACACACACACACACACACACACACACACACACACACACACACACACACACACACACACACACAATGATCACTGCCTCAAGGAGTTTGCGGGTAACCTTTACTGAATAGTGGTAAAAAGCCATGGTAATACCCCTCCAATTAATAGCTTTTTTCATCCAGCCGTTAATAAAGCCTCCGTTGACGGCTATGTCACTCACGACAAAGAAACACAAATGCCCAAGGCAGAAATGGACATAATCTCACCCATCCCTGTTCTTTTACACGTCATTGCTTTTAATGCAAACAAAGCTTCATGACTGGGCTTGCAATGCAAAACTCTCACCAACATGCAAAACCGTATGGCTAACACTGCATGGAATGGTCTGACGATAGGCTTGCCATTTGTTCCTGTGGATTGATGAGTTCCTCTCTCAATGTAAATTGGTTCACTTTGTTCATGAGAGCAGCTTCTTGTTTGAACCGGACATGTGACAACTGTCTCATGTTGGTAAAACTGTGTGTTTGCGAGTGCAATTGTAACAAAGATGGGCATCAGATTCCTGACATGTTAAGGTCTGTGTGTGTGTGTGTGTGTGGATGTGGATGTGTTTGCACTCTGCGGTCCAGACCCTGGTGATTGAAGTGGCCAATAGCGCGTGTGGAGGCCTGTTCACTTCTACATAAGTTGTAGAGGAATGGTTTCGTCCTTCTCGGAACCCCTCAAGGCCCTCATGGTTTTGTTGCTCCCCTGTGGACTGGAATGTCCCAAAGGAAAGGGCTTTGTGCAAACGCTGTTAAATTGCCGTCATATGTGGATGTAAAGGTGGGAAACTGTGTTCATCATGGTTGCCGCTTGCCTCAGACTGAAGGACTTTCTGTAGTTCCCACTGAGGAGAATGAGTACCTTATGCTACACAACTATGGAAAAATCCATTAGGTTACATTCAGTTGTGCAGAAGTGGTCAGATGTGGCTTGTTGTGACATTCCCAGAGATGTGCTCTTGATAGGACTTTGTGTTTTGAATGTCAGCCAAGACTGTATATCTTCCCTGTAGATTTACAGGGAAGCTTCCATGACCTCCTTACCTTGGTTCTAAATACAGAGCAGAGATAGCCCACATAGGCAACCTTGACCTGATCTGCATAGAGCAGACGCTAATAGGAATGCCCCTGCATATGTATATATATTTATATATGTTGTCCTGCACACCCTTAAATGGTCACAAGGGCGTCCTTTGATATCTGCGTCGTCAAGGTTGTTTATTTAATTTTTTGTTATGATATTTTATCATCTACAGCAGGGGTTAGCAACCTTTTCAACATGCATTGCCAATTTGACATTTTCTCGTTAATGAGTGTGACTTAAGCAGCAATATATAAAAAAATAGACGCAAATAGGCGCCTATACCAAAAGATGCAGCAGACTCCAGTGCATCTGTGGGTATAACGTTTTGGACTGTGGGAGGTTCAGTGTGGGAGTTATAGCCCCAAACGCGTTTTCCACCTAGTGACCGGCGTGTCTGGATTTTGTCGTCTGTGTTCACCTCACGGACCTGGATCTAGTCATGCAATTGGCATGTCTGCACCATTTACGGTTAGGGCTGTGGCACCACTTCTAATGAAGGAAGTATAATAAAAAGAAAAAAACACTACAAAAACAATAGGGATCCAACCTGTTGGCTTGGACCCCTAATAAGCTGAATTATGACACAGTGACCAAAAACATTTCCAGAAGACCTGGAATTGTACTATTTCCATATAGTCCACAATCTTGCATCAACATTTTAAATGTTTTTTTGGTTGTTATATTTGCAACATGGGCTTACAAATTATAATTAACTATGTCCCATCTTAAGACACAATTTTCAGAAACTCATTTAAAAACATATTTGCACTGTGTGAAATGTAAAAAACGAGAATATATGAGAATGTTGGAACCATCCACATCTATATCTTTAAGACATGTACAGCTTTGCAAAACCATGTGAAGGCGATGCATACAGGCCGGTTGCAACAATATTTTAAATATTTTCTTCTCTATTACTCACAACATTTATAAACTATTCATTGATCCCATTTCAGAACACTGCTTTCTGTAACTTTTTAAACATATTTGCACTGGGAGTAAATGCCCAAAATAGAATAAAGTGCAAAAAAAAAATCGGTAGTAATGATTATGCTGCCGCATTATGCTGTGATTCTTTTTTAATAATAATAAAAAAAAAAAAAAGGAGAAGTTTTAGTGTGCCAATGCATACAATACTGCATAAGGACTTGCCTTCTTAAATAAGCTTTGCTCTTAAGAGATTAAGTACGATTGTTGGGTTGGATCGAACTGACTTAGATCTTCGCAGAGAAATTGTAAAGATTTTAATAGCCAGTCAGAGGAAGTGCATCAAGTAAAATGCATGCTTGTGCGTGTTGTGTTTATGGTCCCCGGCTTGACAAGGGTACTTGTGTGCCTGTTTCTAGCGCACTCTCCCTGCAGGCTGCTATATGTAAACTTCGGGCAAGAAATGGCAAAAGGTTGAGCCAGGGTGAAACTGAAATACCCCAGGGCCGATAGTGTGGGCAATTTTAACCTTACACAGATTTTTTAATTATTATTCATTTTCTGGGGCTATTTCGTCCCTCTTTTTATGGACGGAAGAGGGATGAGGGGCAGGAAAGTGGGTTGAAGAAGAGAGGGAGTAAAGTGGGACAGCAGGTGGCCTCAAACCTGAGTCGCTGCAGGCCGTATGCCTGCTTTAGTCAGCGCAGTGAGTCAGCCCACGACGTTCTACCAGAGACCATGCAAGTATTACTTAAAAATGTTGGTCTGTACCAAGCCAGAGGCAAACTGTGACTTATTGGTTTGGTCTGACTCTGGACCAAAGGAAACAAACTTGTGAACATAGCCCGACTGTACAGTATTGAAATTCTGGTGCTGAAGGAGCAGAATGTCATAGACTGTTCATGTTAATACTTTCCGATTTTTTTTTTGCTTAAGTGATATGAAACAATCAATGAACATATATATAGTCACACACACACACACACACACACACACACACACACACACACACACACACACACACACACACACACACACACACACACACACACACACACACACACACACACACACACACACACACACACACACATATTTTGTATTTAATAGATTGGATTTAGCTTTATTGTCATAATACTGAGGCAACAAAATGCACTTAGCATCTTAGCAGAACTGCAAAAATAGCAGGTAGGTGCAGGGTATATACATATGTATATTGGAATATATAAATAAATAAGATCAGCAGGAAGAACTGTATTGACAGTAGAACAGTGGTGATGAATACGTTAGGAAATACGTGCTAGAAGACTATGAACATGAGCAGCAGCAGTAGTGCAAATATGGTATAAGATTATTATTTTTGTTATATATATTTTTTTATAGGGCGGGGCCCTATTGTTGTTAAGGCGGCCGCCTTAACCATACAGTGCTGGGGGAAACAGTATAGTGCTGGTATATGTAATGCTAAAGGAAAGATATTATATAAAGAATAATGTATGTTATGAACATGGATGGGCATGATATGGACAGTGATACAATATGAATACACTACTGGTGAGGAATGGAAAAATAAAGTCAATGGTAAAACTATAAATACACTATTGCTGAGATATATTCAGTATGGACAGTAGTTCCAACTTCTAATGTGGCTAGAGGAAGTTGGGTTGTGTTGTGGTCTAGGGTGGAGGGGGAAGTACAATCACTGTAAGAAGCGGTTTGAGATGGTTAGATACACGGTTCATTGCATTATCTCTTTTCTCGCAAGCCTGCTGAACACAGAGTACAGCATCGTGATCATATATGTATTCATTCCTTTATATAGACTTCCAGCCATGTCATTGTGAATGGCCAAGCGAGAGTCGGAGAGGAATGCGTTTGAGGAACCCGGTTTGGCTTGGAGTGGGGCGGTGGGGGGTGGGTGTTATTCCCCATAGCTTCACAACGTTCCAAGACGTGGAACTTTGCTGCCGCTGGAGTGTATTTCCCGCCTGCTCAGATTGCTTTGTCGTCTGAACCCTTGAGCTGGGGAACTATGTACAGCTGAATGTTGCAGGGGGGATTATTCCGCTGTCTTTTAAAAATATCTTTTCTCTGTTGATGGGTGGGTGGCTAGGCATGTAGTGACTGGGAGAATGGTGAGGGCGGGGACGTAGACAAGCCTCACCCCCCCATCCCCTTTCCGTTACACACACACACACACACACACACACACACACACACACACACACACACACACACACACACACACACACACACACACACACACACACACACACACACACACACACACACACACACGCGCAGCCATGTTCTGTTCGTCCCACTGGTCGGGAGAAGGCATGGCGTTGCAGTGATTTGTATGTGTGCATGTTGTCAGATCAGCCATAGTGCTGCAAGTGGTAACTTATAACCGGTCCATTATTCCTTGAATTGGTTTCCAATAGACACGCTGGCATATTCAGTCTCCAGCGCTGGAGGAAAAAGTTTATTATCCGTCACGATCTTTAGTGTGACAAAGATTATTTAGTTAGGTTTGCAGGCGTCTAGAGAGCGTAGTTGGGAGATTTTCATTTGACATTCATTTGAAATGTTGAAAGTGAATGTCCTTCTAAAATATTTGCCAACCTACATCGTCCTCTGAAAGAGCCCCTTTGCCGCCTTCAGTCTGAGGCTGCAGTAAGCGAGGCTGGCTGGAGCGGGATATGAATCAACTCCATTGTGGTCCCCCCCCTGTCAGCCTAGCTTGGTCCCCAAGGGCCCTGGATATAGGGCTGGCTGCTTGCTCCCCTCCGGTGTTATGTCTAGTCCCTCACCACATACATTACTCTAATTCTGCTGCTTTGTCATTTATTTTAAATTTCAGAGACCAAGAGAAAGCAGGGGGCAAGAACTAGTTAAAAGAGGGGGATAGAAGTTTGACGAGGCCATAAAGCCTCGACAAAATAAACATTTTCTTTATTTCACAGCCCAAACTGTAGGACTGGGTTGTGTTGTAACCAGCCAACAATAAAACATGGTCCTATATATACACCTGTGTTTAAGGGAAGAGCCCCACACATGCAACGGGCTGGCACCACTACTCCAAACAAAGTGTTGTTGTGATGGGTCCTTGCAGGCCCGGCGACGGCCTCCACTCCTCTGCACCCTTCTTGTTTGCTGACTGGTGTTGTCCCTGCGCCTGCTCGAGGGGAGCGAGCAGCTGTATTTGAGAGTGGCCCCGGGGCCGCACCAAACACAAACATGAGGCGTGCGACCCTGGGGTCACAGCAACTGTCCAAGCCTCTGAAGCCGGCCCACCATAACCACCCCTCCCCAACGGCATGCTCACACAGCCCTGTATCGACTGGGTCCGCTCTAAAGGAAGCCGTGTGCTCTGGACAGCAGCTTGTTTTACCACTCCATCAGGAAGTGTTCATTACCGAGAAGAAGAAAACGAATGCCCTTATTTTTGTTCTGCTGTAATATTTGTGACCTCATTGCATTACAATATTTGAATTTGACAATAAAACTGGATCGTCCAACTCTTGAATATTTTAAATCCCCAACGTTACTTCATATAGTGCTCTTATTGTTATCGTCGCCCAGCTGTAGAGAAAAAAAGCAAGGAAATCTGTGGATTTTGTATGAGACTTAAGGTGAGGGTTGCACCTGTACCTCTTGCATTGGGACACACACACACACACACACACACACACACACACACACACACACACACACACACACACACACACACACACACACACACACACACACACACACACACACACCAATAAGGAGCATTCCAGAGAGAGGGTTAGGAGCTCACGAGGGCACGTCCATAAGGAGAGATTCATTCTGTGACCATGTTGCGGTGAAGCACACATGTTTGGATGCCTTCACGTGTTGATAGTTATGTGTTGCTTTTTTGGGTGGCGCGGGCTGGACTTTCCACTGTATTCGGGAGGGAGAACACTTTAAAAACAAAGGAAGGAAAAGTGTTTTGGCCTGTTGTTGCCCATGTTGTGGGTGCCCATGGAGCTGGAGTGGTCTGTAGCCCACAGCACACCCTAGACACTGATGCAAACATAAAAGTCATTCGTTTTACTGGGTTAACTCTCCTCTGCCTCCTTTTTCCTTTTATATTCTCTCTCCATTCCCTTTCTCTGTTCTCTCTTTCTATTCCCCCTCTCTGTTCTCTCTCTCTCTATTTTCTGGCTCTCTGTTCCCTCTCTCTATTCCCTCTCCCACCCACCAGCTGTTGCTCTTACTTTCGACCCCCACCTCCCTGATGTTAGGGCTTTTGCTTTATTGTTGCTGAGTGTAAAGCAAGGAAACCATCGCTCCCTTCCCTCCCCCACGCCACCAACCACCCTTGGAAGGGGTTCCAAGGCCCTGGCACAACGACGGGGGGATACCCAGATTAGCAGTTGATTTAGATGAGGGCTGGGGGAGGGGAATTAGGATGGGATATTATCAATGAGCTTGGTGTTACGGAGCTGATGGGAACCCCCCCCCCTCAAATGTAAAAACAGCTGAAATGTTATCCTGCTCAAAGTTTGGGAGTACTCTCATTATCAGGTTCAGTTCAGGTCTCACAGTTCAGCCCGGAAGAGGTGATTGGCTCAATGGCTTGTATTGGAATTGTTTTCTAAGAATTATTATTATAAACACATTCATCTTATGAATGTCTAAATGTGTGCACATCAACATTCTTAATGTATTTTTTTATAATAATGACTTGTGTAACTATGTTATGATGTTGTTGACACCTGCTTGGCCAATCGGTCAAGTCCAGAAATGGTTCACTTTTAGATTGCCATAAAGGCAGGAAATAAACCCTGTTGATTTGCAGTGTAGACAGCTCACCATTTCCTGTGTAGAAGACACAGCATCCATTCCTGTGGCGATAGGCCAAGCAGATCTGTTCAACCACAGAGAATACTATTTGTTTTTCTCCCCTGCCCCCAAAAAAAGATGTGTGTGTCGGTGTGTGGACGTGTGCGTGCGTTCGTCATTGTTACCAAGGCAAAAAATACCCCCTTATTGAATCCTCTTTTGTGTAATCAAAAACAGACGAGTAGGTTTTTTAGTATTTTTGGACACTAGTGTAGAAGAATGCAGTGCTTGAATTAACGGAGTTCTCCAGGCTTGGATAAACAGCCTAACATGTACCTCCATCCTGTCCTCAACCCCCAACTCCCCTGTAGACGGTGATGCAGTAGGAGTGGGGGGTAAAAGATCTAGGGTTGTTTACCCTGAAGAGGCCATTTTGGGTAGCTCCCCTCCTAACAGGAAACGGCTGAGTGTTGGAGCCCAAAGGGACAGCAGTATTTATTTGTGGGGTAGCTGGAACAAAGAGCTACTGTAGCTATTGCTCCTGTTTTTGCGTGTGTGTGTACGTGTGTTTGTGTGTGCGCTGCACATCTTGATGATGATTTGCATCAACCATGTAATATTCTGAAGGCGTTTTGAACGGAAGACACAGGCTTTAGAGTTAAACCAAGGTGTTTATTAATTTATGCCAACATGGAAAAAAACCTTCCTTCTTAATGTGTTGATGATGTGCATCATCTCCCTCTCCATTGGTGACTGATTCTGGAGTGAGTAGTGCTGTCTATTTGTGTATGCTTTAAACCCATGCAGCTGTCTGCTACGCCTGGCTGTTCACTCCCTGCCGCCTCGACAGGGCACAGGGCCTCGGGGGTTAACAGTTGACCAGTGGACTTTAAACTGGCCTTCAACTGCCTTCTCATCCAATTAAAGCTAACATAAGTCAGACAAGCTATAATGAACTGACGTCTGCAGCAAAGTGTCCAACAGGGCCGATGTGAGTCCTTACACGCAAGCTTCCACCTTCCAGATGTCTTCTTCAGTTGCTGCGCTGAATGCCCATGCTACTTGTTTTTGTCCTGTGTCCAGCAGAGGATCTTGAGAGCTCAGCCAATGGAAGAAGGGTAAACGGAGGAAGAGAACAAGAGCCAGCCTGTGTAACAGGTGGCATCAGCTATTTAGACATTAATCACTTGGGTAAGGAGCGTGTGTGTGTGTGTGTGTGTGTGTGTGTGTGTGTGTGTGTGTGTGTGTGTGTGTGTGTGTGTGTGTGTGTGTGTGTGTGTGTGTGTGTGTGTGTGTGTGTGTGTGTGTGTGTGTGTGTGTGTGGTCAGGGATATGGCCTGGCTATTGTGCCCTTGGCCTCTGAGCAGATGTGGTCTGAACAATGAGCTGAGTAAATAAAGGGAAGTGGTGTATAAATAGCCCCTTAGGTCCGCGAGAGTGGAGTTCCTATGGTGTTTGTGCCTTTCAGATCCTGTTTGATGTGGACAAATGTACTTTGGGAAGTTCCAAAACAGTCTTCTGCAGGTGCAATGTCCTAAACGTAATAACAGAATAAACACAATAATTCTTCAACTTTCAGGAATTTAAAACAAGCCATATGTTTTTTGCGAGATATGTTTCAGCAAAATACTGCTATGAGTGTTCTGGTTCACCGTTCAACGTACAACGCATATTAAAGCTGATGAGAGATGTGAGGGGTCCTGTTGATGAAGATGCAAGAAACCAACCTTCCCTCCTGTCCATTCTCACCTGCACACCAATGTGTTTTCATCTACACAAATAGTCAGGTGTTAAATAAGTATGTGCAAGGTAATTATATTTCGTAAGTAAATTTTGCAGGAACTGGGATGGTCCAAACCATGAGACCTGACTCATAAACAACCAATGTCATATAAACTAGATCTATACAAATAATATTTAAAAAAGGGTTAAACCAATTAAAAGAACTAAAGCAAAAGAGACAATTGCAAGAAAGATCTTGTGTCAAGCTCAAAAAGATGAAAACGCTATTGTGTCCCCCTTCCTCAAATGGCTGTATTATTATTTTTGCCTGTGACGTGGTTTGTGTCCATGTGGTAAGTGTGTTACTGGTCTCAGTAACACACTTACCAGCCAAGTTTCCGGCCTGTTTTAAAACTTAAAGGGGACATATTATACCACCAGGTGTGAGTGTGATTAGCCTTACAAGCCGTTTCGAAAATCTGCCCCATATGACATCACTAGTGGGCGTGTCCACCTAAATCTGTGCTGGATAGATGAGCAACGTTTACTTCAGTCCACTGGGTAGGCTGGTAGACTGCTCTATCCAGCACAGATCTAGGTGGACACGCCCACTAGGGATGTCATATGGGGCAGATTTTCGAAACGGCTTGTAAGGCTAATCACACTCACACCTGGTGGCATAATATTGTCCCCTTTAAGGAAAGTTTTTGAGGCAATTTCTTCAGAGCAATTTGGCATTGATTTTCCTCCATAACTAGAAACCAATTGCTAGCTACCTGTAGATTCTTCATAGCTTATTTGGTTTGCATTAGATGCAGACTCTAACAATCAACGTCTTCAGCAGTAATAGTGTTATTTTGATCTGAAAAGAGGTCAAGGAAAGGGAACAGTGTCTTGTGCCACAGATCTCTCACAGAGCTCTGCATAGACAACGGTATGTTTTCATTGTATATTACAGCCCAGGACCTAAAGCTTGAAGGTTTGAATCTAAAGCTATCCATATATCTTTGGTCAGAAGCTTTAATCAGTACTATTGTGGGGAGATAAGCTGAGTAGCCATTGGTTTGTCCTCCCCATTGCTGTCTCCGTCTTTGGCTTGGCCTAGATCTGAGTTCTGTGACGGTGCCGTAGGGATGGGGGAGCCATCTCAAAGTAGTTCATGCCCTATTTTAACAGCACACTTTGGCTTCTGAATGCGGCTAAAGAACGTTGAGGACGGAAGAGGGAACATAAAGGGTAGGACAGAGGTGGTAGAAGGATGGAGGGTTCCTCTGCAGAGAAGGAAGAGACGCAACAAGACTAAAGAAAAACTATCTTTGATTCCTGGAACAACACACACACACACACACACACACACACACACACACACACACACACACACAACACACACACACACACACACACACACACACACACACACACACACACACACACACACACACCCACACCGGAAACACCGACACACACACACACACACCACACACACCTATAGTTGATTCAATGTTAGCGGATTCATAGACAAGACAAGGGTCCTCACGCCCTGTGGTGCACCGTGAGTCTCCTTATGCAGCCATTGTGCTCGTCTCTCACACCGCGGTAGCAGGGAGGTGTGGTGTAGCCGGACAAATGCTTCTTCAAGTGCCTGAGTACTGTCTGGATATTCGTCTATAACTGTTGCCGTTTTTTCTGGTTTCCTTAAGGGCTGTGTCAGCTTGAAGCTGGGGGGTTGGGGCCCCATCCTCATGCACATCTGGGGCTGGTTTAGATCTATCTCTAGGATCTTCATAGGAGTAAGTTCATATCGGCATAGGAGGGCTAAGCAAATGTTTTTTTCATTCAGGAACCACATGCCTTTCCTCCCGACCATTACATTTTTATCCATTTGCAAATGGATGTGCTGAAACAATTTTCTATTTTCATTTCTTTTTTTCCTTTTTTACAGCTGAACGGTGACCCCAGGCGTCGGTTCGCTTGTGGCCGGCCGGTGGTCGGGCCTATTCCTCTGTCAGCCCATTAGCTCAGACCGCTGTTTAGACTGATGCGTGCAGTCTGGAACAGGCTGTCTGTGAGGAGTGTCACGCCAGCAGAAATCGAACCGCATACTATCACAAGTAACACACTGCACAAGTCCTCCTCAAGGACTCATTGAATGCAGAGTTATGAACTAGGAATCCTACATCCTCGTCAATCCCAAATTCCAATATTCATTTAACACTTAAATATTATATTACCAGAGAATAGAATTAAAAGCTATAGGCTAATGATAAATATATCCAAGTATAGTAAAATTCTATGGTAGTTGAATAAATCATGCTTTTTCGACTTTCCGCGTTGCTCACACTGTTATATGACGTATGTGTGTTTTCAGCTAAACTAGAAAAATGTAAGGCCGAGCCAGGGGGAGTATTCATGTCCACTGAGAACGCCCCTCAATAAGTGCGTGAAACAGCTTGTTTGCGCTCAAACTTTGCTTCCTTAACAGTGTGACATCAGACTGTGCATTGCTGAAGTGCAGAAGTCCCGCCTCCCGGCTACCCTCGATGTTTACAACTTCTCGGGGGTGTGAATTTGCAGAATCACACGCAAAGCGTTTGACCAATCGCAACAACATGGGCGTGCTGACCAATCACAGCAGACTTGGCTACTCGGGAGGGGGGCCTCAAAGCAACATGTTACAAAACAGTATGTTATTGAAAGACGTTGAAACTGGTTTTGCAGAAATGAGCAGTGTGAGAATGCAAAGGGGTATGTATGTATGTAACCCTATTCTAGTAGTACCCCCAAATGCAATTATTAACCCTAAAAAAATCATGATATGGGAACTTTAAGTGTGCTTCTGGGCTCTGTAGGCCTCATCAGACTCCACTATGAGCTTTAGAAGTTTGGGGAGCGAGGATGTCTATCTTCTATATCATATATACCTCATAGTATATATATCTGATAGGTATTAGTCAATTTGTCAAATGATAATTCACAATTCAACAGAAGTCAAAAGGAAAAAGTGTGGAACATGCCATAAGTTTTGCCGACTGTGCCAAAGTTGATCAAATGTAGTTCCCTCTCCAACCCCCTGTGTTAACCAGGAGTGCCTCGTGTGTATCTGGGGATCAGCCAGGATTTGTCTGCTGGTTTTTTTGAGTGGCTCATGCAGGATCTGCAAAGCCATAATTTAGGTTTGTTTTTCCTCTAATTCCTGTCTTCGGGGCTTCGAGACCCTCTATTTACGTGAACCAAGGACCCAGACGCAGAGAGGGAGTCAGAGTCGGGTAGGGGATCTAAACCAAAGAGAGGTAGGGCAGGCGAAACCCCCCCCCCCCCCCCCCCCCCCCCCCCCCGGCAGGAACGGAGGGAGTAGAGTCAGACAGCAGCATACAAGTCTGAAATTTGAGAATAGAGGGAGGCATTGAGGTTCGAGGGAGGGAGGGGAGAGAGAGGTTTGCGGGGGGGGGGGGGGGATATTGCTATTAGAGAGAGAGGCAGAGTTTTTCTTTGGTACAGTAAATAATAGCCCCTGTTTGAGTTGGAGCGACTTTCACGGCCCCCTTTGTGTCTTGGAGTTCCCTGAAGAGCGGGGAGAGGGCCAGATTTTCCCTGGCATGGGAAAGGCACCGCATTAATCCGATATGAATTTAAGGGGGGTGGTGGGGGTAAAGCTACAGCAGGTCAAAGGGAGCCGGCCCCCAACCACCAGACCCCCCCCCCCCCCCCCCCCCCCCCCCCCCCCCCCCCCACACACACACTTTAATGAGCTCAAACTCCTCATACACAGGCATCATTGATCCCATGGGACTGACAACCATAAGCCCATACTGATTCCTTCCCTGTATGTTTTACACGTCCTACACGTCGGCACAGGCCCAGACTCCACTGGAACCCTGGTCTTTCTTTTTTCTTTTTTTTTTTGCCCTTGCCCAGAGGTGTGACCTCTTCTCTGCTTTTGACCTTCATGTGACACACATGTGCTCACCCACATGGCCCATTCATGTTCCCAGTGAGGGAGCTCGGCAGTCGCCTAGCGTGACGTCAAACATTAGAACAGAAACGCAGCACCACAAACGATCCCTTCTTGGGTGTGTTCTTTCTAAAGTCACCTAATACATGGGGCTGCCTGCTCATTGACAGACGTTTACGTCGGACTGACTTGGAGTACCATCATATATACGCAGTGCTTAGGAAACGCAGTGCTGTACAGCGTTTTTCATTAACGCTGTCCAGCCAGAGCCTTTGATGGAGTGGCCATTGTTTCCCTTGGTGATTGCTTGATGACCAAGGGGAAGTCGCCAAGCGGAGAGATAACGGTAACGTGTGTAATGGCCGGTGACGCTGATGACCAGGGCTCGGAGCTGGGTGATTCACTTCCGAGGCGATGTCATGTCCTGTTTTAATTTGTCAATCCGTAAACAACAGGAGGAAATGGCTGGGAGGTTTCTTCCTGTTGTTGTTTAGTGGCCCTCCCCCTCCTCTCTAGGGCTCTGCTCGATCTGCAATAACTTCTGTTTTGTTAGTAGATTCCACCATCTGTCAATTAGTACCTAACATGAAATTACTAAGAAACGAGACCAATGTACTGATAGCTCATTTGTTGCTTATTTGTTCACCTCTGCTATGTCAATTTACTCGTTTTTAAAGGAGACATATTATGGCGTTTTCACAACAAGTAAACATAGCATTTGAGTTCCAGAAAACATGTTTTTGAAGCTGTTTGCTGGAAATAGCGTTTAGTAAAATAAATCTCGCCTACCGCTATTCCCCTCTGTTTCAGCCCCTTCAGAATGCACTGTTCCTGGTGTCTGACCAGGAACAGTCCATTGACCAATGAGCTGTCAGACTGAACCACAGCATGGAGGAGAAGGTATTGTTGTCGTTTGCGGACTCCTGGAGCTCTATATCTATAAAATATAATATAATAATAATAATTTTATGAATGGGTATTTGTATAATATTATATCTAATATCACGGCCAAAAGCTATGTGTGCCTCGGATGATATTATGAATCATAAAAGTCATGCGTCTGACGTCTCTGGCACTTTCGCAACAAGTAAAGACTCGTAGGAGGGGATATCTCGGCCATGGTTAAGAAGAATTGGGGGAAAGGAACTTTGGCCTTGACTCTCTGAAGTCCATGAACCGCGACATGGAGGAGGAAGGGTTTATACCCCGGGAGCTGAGATGCCGAACTGCCGCCGAGCGCCCCGCGCCGAAGCTGCCGGAGTGCCGCCGAAGCTGGTGTACTCCGGGAGCTGATATGCTGCTCAAGCTTTCCGGCTGCTCCGGCGGGTGTACTCCGGGAGCTGAAATGTCCGGTAGGGGTAGCTCAGGTCTGACATCTTCTCTGCTTTTTACCTTCATGTGGCACACATGTGCTCACCCACATGGCCCATACCTGTTCACAGTGAGGGAGCTCGGCCTTGACAGCCGCCGTCGAAGCCGCCTAAGCGGCAGTCCGGCAGCTCCGGCAGTGTACTCCGGGAGCTGAACTGCCGCCAAAGCTTTCCGGCTGCTCTAGCGGTCGGAAAGCTTCAGTCCTCCGGGAGCTGAAAAGTCCAGCGGGGGTTGCTCGGCAGCAGTCCGGCAGCTCAGCTCCGGGACTACCATCCCTTTGTCCTCCATGGCTCCTCCGAACCGCTGCCGAAGAGTCCTGCAGCTCCAGCGGTGCCGCCGGCAGAGAAAGGGACTCCCAGAGCTGAGCTACCGCCGAGTTGCCCCCGCCGGAGCTGCTCGTCCGCTGATCCACAAAATCGTAGCTATGCTCTGATTGGAGGGGAGTAGGTAAGTGGGAGGTAATATTCAACTGTGCCCCCTTCCTACTCAGGAGGGGGCGTCGAAACTGATTCGCTCGTAGGGATGGGAATCGAGAACCGGTTCTTGTTCAGAACCGGTTCCGAGTCAACCGATTCCTTGGAATCGTTAGCAAGCCTGCTTAACGATTCCGCTTATCGGTTCCGGTCGCGGTAAATGCGTCGTGACGTCACAAACACGCTGCTTTGATTTGGTTCAGAACGCAGCAAACATGTCGCCGCCGAGGAAGAATCGCATTGTGCGTTCACACCAAACGCGACGGGGCGACAAGATCCCATACAAAGTGAACGTAGAGACGCGTATAAAAGGGCGAGTTTTTCGCGGGAGAAAACCGATGACAAGTTTTTGTCGTGATGACAGCCAATTAGCGTTCAACAGCGTGATAACTGAGTGACAAGTGTAACGTAACAGCCAATCCGCGTTCAGCCGTCAAACTCAGTGCAGCAGTCCGGGTGAACCGCGGAATGGAGGAGAAAGTGATTGTTGCAGTTTGCGACTCCCGGAGCTCTATATATAATAGTATATAATATATTATATACTATATTATAATTGTATATATAATATCACGGCCAACAGCTCTGTCGCCTCCGGATGGCCGTAGCGTGGGGAGCACTCATAGGGATTGGGCTTCTCGGGGTTAGTTTACCGGCATTGCTATGGTTTCCGGTCTTATGTGTTCCAACGGTTTATTAGGTAGGCCCATCTAATAAATCTCTGTCTAATCAATGCTTCATTTTGTTTATGTCAGTTTAATTTTGTTACAAGTTGAATGCAAATGAGCACTGTTAGAATTCCAAAAGGCACAAGCTCTTACTTGGCTGTTTTCAGTCTGTGTTTTTAGTTGTATGGCACATAATGATGGCATTTGGGCTTAAAAATTGGTCTATATTTTTTCTTCTAGACCAATTGATTTGAAAATGTACAATTTCCTAATACTAGAAGCACTTCTGATCAGATATTAAAGAGATGTAATGCAAACAAACACATTTATACTTATTTTCTCACCCAATGAGAATCGATAAGAGAATCGATAAGGAATCGGATCGATAAGCAGAATCGGAATTGGAATCGGAATCGTGAAATTCTTATCAATTCCCATCCCTACTCGCTCGTTTAGTAACTGTAGACAGGGTACTTTCAGAAATGCATATCTCACTCAAAAAATCATGTACAGACTTTTTTCAAAGTTTGTATGTGTGTGGGAGCACCCAAATCAATACCCCAAATCCCAGGAAAAGTGTTGTTTTCATTATATGTCCCCTTTAAGTATATTAGTTGCAGGCCATTATTGGTATAAAGGCATTACATTTTTCCTTTTTGCTTCCTGCCCTGGTTTGTCTCTAAGGAATTACGGCACGGTTGTTTTTATGAGCTACAAATCTTAAAGAGTCCAATGTGTTCACCTTCTCATAAGGGAATCGACGACCACCACCACCACCACCACCACCACCACCACCACCACCACCACCACCCCACCATCCATAGCATGGTTCTCTGAGGAGGCCACTGCCAGCTTCTTGAAACCCGCTGAGCATGCACGGTAGCCCCTCAGCCTTGGTTTAAAAGGGACTCTGCGATGTCCGTGTGGCTGCTTTGTGCTTGTTATTCTACGGAGCTTGGATGTGTGTTAAAAAGGTTAAGACAGAGCTGGCTGATCCACCAAAGCATTGCTCATTGACTAAAGGGCCATGCTCAAAGGCCTCTGGTCACACATTGTAGGTCCTTTTTCTCTGTGTTGCTGTTCCAAGATTATAAGCCCTTACCAAATGGGTCAGGGTCCTTTTGTAGAACTTTTCAACGCATGTTGATGCATTACAATTGGTTTGTCTCTTTTTGCCTCTACGCGGATGCTGTTATCTACAGACTGCATCGACACAGTTTTGAGCTTGGTTTTATGTTTGCTGATGACTGCAGAGTAGCAAAAACATGGAAGTAGCAAGTGTGACCGCTGACGGGGCCGGGAGGCACTCTATCAGTCCCAGGAAGCCTTGCTCCAGGGGGCAGGAACGACAACCCGCTGGCTGTGGTGGAGGGTGCTTTCCTCTGGCTCTCAGCCATCCAGAACAATGCCTTTCATGACTCCCACACAAATACACACACAGTTATGTATGTATTACAGACAGAATGACTCCCCCCCCCCCCCCCCCCCCCCCAAAGATATGAGTTTTTGACCATGTACGCACTCACCCATTGTGGCCCGCAGCAGGTTGCACTCTGAACTGTGATGCTAAGCGATAAATCGCCCTGGGAGCTAATGCAGGGCCACCTACTGCTTTCTGTGTTTTTACGGGGTCAGACAAGACCAGTCAAGAGATTTCTCCCTCCCAGACTCCACCCATTCTCTCCTCCGGTCAGTTTTCTGCCCCGTCTGTTGCCAGTGTTGAACTGACACCTCTTCTCTCAGTGGCGGCTTCTGTCATTGGCCCGTAGTGCTGGTGGTGCTCCACATTGATTTGCCACCAGTCCTGTAAAGAGAACGAGGAGATGGGGAGGGAGAGAGACAATTAGGTTGTGTGTGTGTGTGCGTGTGCGTGTGTGTGTGTGTGTGTGTGTGTGTGTGTGTGTGTGTGTGTGTGTGTGTGTGTGTGTGTGTGTGTGTGTGTGTGTGCATATTTGACAAAGTGTGATGGGATGAGAGAAGGCAGTAAGGTAGTGTTGTTGCAGTAATTGGTCAGGAAGTTGGCTGCTTAGGACCTGCGTCTTTCGCTCGCTATCCCTCTCTATCACACACTGCCTCCCTCCCTCCCTTCCTCCCTCCCTCTCTCCCAGTGGGCAGTGTGTTCCATTGCCTTCCGTTTCCATCTGTTCTCTCTCTCTCTCTCTCTCTCTCTCTCTCTCTCTCTCTCTCTCTCTCTCTCTCTCTCTCTCTCTCTCTCTCTCTCTCTCTCTGTCTCTTGCTGTCTCTCTCTCGCACTCTCACTGTCTCTCTCGCTCTCTCTCTCCAATCACTCTCCAATCTCTGTGTGAACTGACCTCAATGAGGTGTGGACTGCGGAACCAGTTGTCCTGATTCCAGCCCAGAACTACAATCTGATGTTCTCCGAGCGTTGTCCTCGCATGGTTCTCATCGTGTATGAGAAAACGAAACGTTTCTTTTGTTTGATTTTCTCTCCAAATACTTTGGACATGGGACTAACTGGTGAAAGGATACTGGGGTACCAGCATCTGACAGCAGGCTAGTCCCAGGCTCTCTGTGGTGAGTGGAATTTGGCTGTTGTTTTGCTTTGTGGTGCCATGTCATACTTAACATTTCTGCGTGTTCCCAAGGACTGATTCCTTATTATCCTGACTTAGATTATTATTATACTATACTTTTATCTATTATTTCCACTATTGTTCCATTTACTGTTGTCATCATAGGTTGTGTTTTCACCTTTCTTTTCCGTAACGTCCTCCTACAGGGGAACACCTTATCCTCTGATTAAATTTGCTTTAAATTGTGCCACAGCTTCAGTTCTTCAGGGGTTATGGTTTATACTGTACTGACCTTCTGCCTGTCCAGGCTCATAATGTTCCCATTCTATATCGTCTCCACAACATCTCTGTGACTGGTGTTCATTAATGGGTAATTGCAGAGGGCTGAAGCAGCCAGATCAGTCCGACCTCCAATTACTCTGTCCAAAGTTTCAATTCAGCGCTAAGGTAATGGCAGACCGACCCACTGTTGTAATTAAACGCTCGGGCAGAGCTCAGCTATTAGACTGGTGGCTCTCGTTTCACCAGCAACGGTCCATTATACCAAATACCCTTTTACAATGTTCACCTAAGTGTGCGTTGAGTTTATATTATAGGACCTAGCAGGGCCACTTGTTTGAACAGCCGTTTTTGTATGGCTGGGTAAGTTTGACCAAGTGTTAGATGATACAATTCTGAATCTTATCAAGAAATAATGGGAGATTCTTGACTTATATTTTCTAACCCCAATGGTCTTCAATGTTATGGTTCGTCGCTGAACATGTACAAACCTTTGCGTGTCTCCTCATTTTGTGTGTGTGTGCGTACATGTGTTCACTACTGCAATTGAATCTGGACTATCTGGATTTGTTGCATAATGAGAGTTCTTGTCGTGTTTACCAATGAGGAAAATTACAAGAGCAGTTGATGAGGAGTGCCCGATGGCTAGTGGAGAGATTGATCCGTGGAGGTAAACGGAGCCTTTCTGTCCACCCAGAGGTCAGTCCCAGCCTTATGGCTGCGGCCCCTCCCTGAGCCTAAACCCAGTGCGCCTTTCCTGCACCAGGGACCTTTGTCCCGCAATTTAATCTGAGGCTAAACACAGCTTCCTCAGTCCATCCGCCATGGGTGCACGCCTGCACACATGCACATGTACACGTACACACACACGCATACGTACACACGCGTATGCACACACACGTGCGCACACACCCGCACACATGCAGTAACACACACGTGCAACTAACTTACACTCAAAGAATAAGCAAATGTGGTTTCGTTTTTCAGTAACCCAGAACAAATATCAGTGCTTTTGCTCATCGGACATTGTACAACTCTGATTTCTGTTTTAAGATTGATTGTTTCTGTGGTGTTAAGTCTTCTCCTCAAGCATTATTTTTTGTATTGGTATGCGATCAGGGTAAATCCCCTAGTTCTCAGTGGTATCTACCTGGGTGACCGTGAATGTAGAAAGCAAAACT